>NW_009647748.1:1791159-1812194 GCF_000708025.1 Charadrius vociferus | reverse complement strand
CTGCTCACAGCACTCCGGAGCGCTCTCTCTGTGACAGCAGGCAAAGCTTGCTGCTTGCTGTACCCAAGCTGGCTACAGCACAGCTCGTTTAGACATGCCTATGTGTTTAAATCACAACTGCAGCACTGCCATCCCCTAAAGGCTCGGTTTCACCTCAAAACCAGTAATCACCTCCACTCCCATTCCTTCGCTCCGCAGAACTGTGAGAGGGCCATGGGACATATCAGAAGCGCAACACAAAACTTCATGTTAAAAAAGCACAGGTACAAGTTCCTGTTCTAGAAGTGTTTGCAAATCTTCTCTGAAGATCATTTAATCAGGTGTTTTCACAAACATTTCCAAATATTGAGACTGTGACTGGTATCTCTACTGTTAACCTGTTATCTCGGCACCTGGCTTAGGGATGCTCCTTTCTGCATCTCAGTAACCTTGGAGGGATGCTGGCTTATTCCGATAAGGATATTCACAAGTTCCTGTGTTTTTAAACTTACCCAATTTTATCACAGTCCAGACAGGGCACTGCAGTAGTTTAATGCCATTTGTGCTTATAGTACATATAAACTACTTGGAGACAGTACAGCAGCCTTTTTTTTTGGCCTCAGTTTTTCCTCCTCTTCCACTCCTAGAGTTCTGTTTCTCAAACACCCCTTCATGCCAACTCAGAAGAGTAAAATTGTAGAAGAGCAGAGGCAGGCAAATACTCCTAAGAGCACGTTCTCCCTTCATCACCTAGTTTGCTATGTAGTTTGAGGTTAGGTATTCACTGATGAGCATCGTCTCCTGCAAGTGCTAAGAGGAAACCTACAAATGCGCTATTCAGGCCTCCTTAATGTGGCAATTCTGCTGCTCTATTATGTCTGCTCAGACATATTCAGAGGCCAAACTACAGCACAGGTAATTATACCTCTGCTTGCTTTAGCCTGTTACTGCGGCACTGGATTTTGTGCAGGTTTGCAGCCCATAGATAACAGAGTCCTCAGCGTATTTATTCAACTTGTGCTGAAGAGCACATGCCAAACACAACCTGCAACCATTACTTGTGCGAGCTATATCAAGGTTTCCCAACTACAGAGAAACAGCGTAAATTACAGCAACTTCATCAGGCACGCTTAGGGTGGCAACACCCATCGGAAGCTCTGCAGTGGTGGGTGCTGTAGACCACTGAGCACCTCATTTGCATTATCTCTCTGAAGGGCACACCCTTTAGCAGCACCTCCTTGCCTAATTTTACAGGAAATCCCTTCTTGTTACTAATTTTGTTTTTCTTTTTACAGAAAAACTTTCTTAGAACTAATTAATAAGAAAAGTAGTATTGCCACTGTTGTACTTCAGTATCTCTCATGTACCCAATCCCTCTTACAACGAATTCTCTGAGCACTTTCTTGCCACATTTCTTCTTAACTACACACAAAATGGGGAAATAAGGAGGAGTGGAAGGAGAGAAGGAAGGGGAAATAGATTGCAAAATCTTTGCTAGAGTTCACAAGTACTTACTTAAATTTGTAGTCCCACCAGCTTCAGTGGACCTATTCACCAAAGTGTCTGCTTATGCAAGCAGGAGTTGCACAAGGGCAGCCCAAATTATTTGTTCAAAGCCATACAGAACTTATTTCAGAGCCAAGATTAGAACAAAGACATTCCAATTCACATGCCCACAGTCAAATTGTTGTTACATTTCTTCTACCCAAGCTCTATAGCCAAAGCAGAAGCGAAATGATAATCAGCTAAGCAGCCAAGTTTGGGGTTTTTCCTCTGTAGTAACTATAAAATTAAGATCAGTAAGATCAACAATGACAGTCATGTAAGAAAAACCCAGAGACAAAGCATGAATTAGACAGAAAGGTACATGTAAAGATCCGAGTTTCTCAAAATTGTGGCTGGAAGATCAGTGTAATTGGCAAAGTCACATGTTCTATAGATGAGAGGGCAGAGGCAAGCAAACTGCAGATCCATTTGACCATATTACTTTAATTTATAATAATAAAGGAATAAAATAACCAAACACAGCCTTTACGTAGGCAGCGGAGGATGACTGTGAGGCTGTAATGCACACTAACGAGTTTACAATGCATTACTATGATGCTCTTTAGGAACACCCAGCACACAATGTGTAACACTAGGGCCAGATTCTGCCCACTCTCTCAAGAGATGCAGAACAGGAGGAAGAACTGCTCCATCTTTGGCAGATACCTTACTCCCTGACATTATACGAACACTACAAGTGCAAATACTTGCAGTGGGAGTATATGACAAGTGCAATATTCTTATAAAAGGGCAAGGCAGCTGACATGCTTCCCATTATGCTAAGCAATTTGAGAAAGTCTGCTTCACAGTTGCCTCCCACGTTCCAGAAGCAACAGCTCTGTACCACTCCTTCATTTTTATTCTGTGTTGTATCTAAGTGGCACAATCTAGCCCTAAATATGCAATTAATCTGATATAACATTTACAGTCTTCACAATGACACACATTTACATGGAAAAGCATTTCTAGAGAAAGCACTGAACAAAAATAGAATGTGCTTGAAGACCTTACCCGTTTATCTATCTCTCCATGCTGCAGCTGAACAAAGCGAGCACTGATAGCAGCTATGTAACTCTGTTGATTAGAAAATGCAACCCGCCCAGCTCCTTTCGGGTACTTCAGCTCAGGGTCTGTGTCAATTCCAGCATAGCACACCCCTCCGTACAGCCGATCCATTATCATTGCAAGTTCCACTAAACCAGAAGGGAAAACGAAACAGTGGTGTAGACTTGGTATTTTTGTCTAAAAGCATCAAATGAAACAGTCCATTTGTATTCATGTCCCCCGCTATAAGTGTCAAAAACACTTGCTGAAATAGCTTGTTTCCCCCGTTGCTCCCCAATCAGACTGCATATTCAACATGCCCAGTGCTGCGGAACACGCAGTGTACCTGCTCGTAAAGGCCGAGGAACACCACCAACAAAAATGGTTTTTCGTGGGTCAAGAGGCTGTGAACCATCCATAACAAAATCACTATCACTAAGGTTCCAAGGCCGGATCTGAACCTATGGACAAAAAGCCTTTTTTTTTTAACCATTCACAATTCAAAGTATCTCAGTAATATAAATAAAACAGTATCCTACAAAGAAAACCTCTTAAATGGCTCCTGTACTTTCTAAACTCACTTTCTACTCATTCAGCAATCATTTCTTGAAATGAAATAGTAATAAGCTCTGTTAAGACAGACAACTTGATCACACTAAATTTCACCACTTCCTTGTTACCCAAATTTCTGGGAAAAAACTCACCCTCTACTTACACATTTACTTAATCATGCCTGAACTGTGCTGTACGAACCACACTGGTGCATACGTATCTACGCTTTTCGTGTTGTTCTAGCCAAGTGTGAGCACTAGACTAGCGTTATCTCAATGCAACAGGCTCCAGTGCACAAAGTTGCATGTTTATTTACTATGCAAAACTAGCTGCCTTTATATTTGCTTACAGCTGGCCAAATGTGAAATACAGAAATACAGCAGAAGTCTCTCCAACTACTAACAGACTCGCATCAGCCCCAAAGCCGTTTGTACTAATAATTTACAGTACAATGCCATGTCATGTTTTTTTGGATTTAATTTCTCTCTGTCAAAACATGTCACGTGCAACACTCAGGCAATATGAATTCTACATTTTATTCAATAACAAGCATAAAATACCTGTCTGGAAATATAATTATTACATCAGCAATGGTGAAATTTAGCAAACCTTTTTCTAACAAAAATATGAACCATAACTAGACTAAAAAGCTTCATAATGTCTAGTTTAAAAATAAGTCAGTTGGTCTTTTTGAGAACTTAATTTGACACCTTAAAGAAATTTAAACATTAGCACTCTGAAGACAGAAAAAAAGGCATCTGAAGAGAACAATTTCTGGTTATCATACAGGAATTGTGCAGGCCCTGACAATTCTACCTACCGGTTTGTCTTTGATAGTGGGGCTGGAAACGCAAAGATAGAGCTTTCCATCTTCTTCAATACATGCATCAATCAGTGCCTGTACAGAGCTTTCATCTTGGAACAGCAAAAATGCATATCCTACAAAAGGGAAAACAAACATGTAACTTCTTTTGTCCATTTGTGTATATGACAATAATTCAACCCAGAATTATGCTTAGCACTGTGTCATCATGCTACCATACAGTGAGGGACAAGCTTTAAGATGCTCTCATGCATTTCCAACCCGGCCTCCTGCAAGTCCTCTGCAGAGACGTGAAGGAAAGCAGGGAGCTGGCTGATCAGCACACTCTCTCCCCATTTCCTTTGGAAAGCAGCAGTATGAAGGAACAAAAGCCACAGCTGTGGAGGCAAACCTGCCATGACGGTCGTTAATATAAAATGGTCGTTAATACAAATCCTTCCCAGATTCTGTGGAGGGCATTTAGTCCCTTTAAAGAGGACCAGACTTGACTACTATTACAAAAATGAAGAACAAGGGGAGAAAAAGGAAAATGGAATAAAGTAAACCCGGAAAGTTAAAGAAGAATTCTTTTAGTGCAGAATAACTGCAAAGCCACATTCTAAATTCTACCAGTTTATAACAATCCCAAGGATTCAACTCTTTTTCCCCTAAACATTGGGTCATTGTCACAAAAATCTTGTCTGAAATGGATTCTTATCAGGAAAAATGATTCCAAAATGCTCATATGTTATTGAATATCAGATATTTACCTTTAGGAGGAAAATAAGATTTGCTCTCTGCCTTGTGCGGCCAGTCTACAATCAAAGGTCCAAAACGACGAAAACTAGCAGTGATCTCATCTGTAAAGACAAAAGGGAAAAGGCACGAATTGAAATCAAAATAAATTGAATGGAAGACATTTGAAGAACATTGATTTCGGGTAGCTTCATAAATAAACATCCTGTGACCCTAAAGGTTCAGCAGCTCATAGCAATGCTTACTAGCTGATGGGGAATCTTCATGACAAGTCAGAACACACATTAGAAAACAAGACAGGTCGAAGATCAAGCTTTTCTTTCTACTGATGATTATAAAAAAAAGCTCGTAGCCCACTAATTGGCAGAAATGGAGTCACTGCATCTATACAGCTATAATAACCCAGCTTCAACTATTCTCCCACAAAGAGTTTAGAGACAATTTGCTGACTTGCTAGTAAGCAATCAGCTCTGCCAATATGCCTTATAATTGCAGAAAGAGTGGGAAAAAATGAAGGGACTATCACAAGACCCAGCCATGCCTGCTCGTATCACATGCCAGTGCCACATGTGCCAACACTATCTCAGCTTGACCTCAAACTGAGTAAACTTGCAGGACATAGTTACGCAATTTTATTGGAGAAATGGCAAGAACATATTACTATATCATGATGCAGTTCTTGCATTCATTTCAATTTGTTCTTTGGCCCCAAATTACTGGTGTAAATTTGCATATGCTAGTCCCATAGAAGTCTTCTAGTTGCAATTCTGTTCTTGAAATTTAGTGATTATTCCCTTTTCTTCCTCCACAAACACACTTGAACCATCACTAGTTAAAGTTCTCTGGACAAGAATTTTTATTAAAAAATTGAAACAAAAAAGAAAAAGCTTCACATTGCTGGAGCGTCATCTAAACCGGCACACAGCTCAGCTGTAGTCTGCCTATGGTATTACAGGGCTTTCTATACTAGCACGCTGTTGGGGGTTCCTAATACACAATTTAGAGCATTCTCCCCACCCTCAAATTCAGTTAGAAATCTGAAGAGGTGTTACTAATTATGTCTTTTTCAGTTTGCTTACACTCTTCAATGACATTGCTAATGAAAGAGCAACTGAAATCCACTGTACCGACAGCTTTTCTGCGCACTACAGATCATGAGGAAGGTATACAGCAATGGTAGTAAGCCAAGGTTACATGCTGATGAATATACAAACCAAGGAGAACAATATTTACTACATATCTATTCTTAAAATAGATCTCTGTTCAGAACAGCACTTAACACAAATTTAATGTTAAAGCACATACATAAAGTGCTTTCAGGATCAGAAAAACCTCAAAGATTCAGCTGTGATGTAGATTTTAAATTATATACTCCTTTTTCTAATCCACACTTGTGCATTTAACAGGAAGAGTGCTGACATAAGCAACTCTGAAAAATTCAAGCTACCTTCCTGGCACAGGAGATTAGGAAAGGTCCTAATCTTCAATAACTAGGGTCCACAGAGACCAAACTATTCATGTGCTCATCTGCTTTTAAAACAACAAAGGTGGCAAAGTTAAAAGCAAACAAAACCCCAACAGCAACAAAGAGAGAGACTAAGATCATTTTTCCTCTTGTAAACACTATGTCATATTTGACCTTTTAATAATAAAGTAGCTCTTACGTTTGACATGACAGTCAGATTGTCACGTCACAGTAGTACATGCTGCAGTGCATTACAATCACTCTCCCTGACACAAAAAGTGGGTACTAAAATGATTCTGTGATTAAGAAAGAGCAACTTTTCAGATTTACAGTTGCTGCAGTTCTTTTAACCACAATCCCAGCACACCCATACATACAGAATACAGAACTCTGGTGGAACGAAGCTTCACAACACTTGTGCATGAGATAGAGATTTTTTTATTTTTTTTTTTAATAGCAGCGGCAATATTCTGTCACCTGGCTCTGTATGATGGACCCACCACAAATTCTGGTTCCTCACTGTATGCAACTGTCTCTGTACAGATTCATTCCTGTCTAAGTCCTGACCATGCACATGTCAGAAGCTACAACAGGACATAATCATTGCTGAGAACAACCTCTGAGAACTATACTTAAGCATCCAGATAAAGAGCTATGAATTACTATGCTATACAAACTTCATAACGCTACCAGCAGTACTTTTCTGGTTTCTGGTGCCTATGAAATGTTTGCAATGTATTTATGAGTTTCAACGGGTGATATTTTTTTGTTTATTTTTGCACCACTATCCCTTTTTTATAATTTTCATACTGTAAAAGTCAGTTAAATGTGGGGTAACATATGATTTTGTTCTTCAATGGCAGAACAATGCTATAGCCTAAACTAGTTTGAATTATCACACATTTGCCGTGTACTGAAAGTGGTAACGTGCAAAAAGCCATTTACATATCAAAGCTTTTCTGTAGAGTTCGGAAAACAATCATTCATTAGCTAACAGACAAAAGGTTTCACACCACAGTTCTGTCATTAAGCCAGAAGGAGTTTTTCTGGCTAAGATTTTTGGGGCGTACCTTCATCAATATCTGGTGGCAGTCCGCCGACAAAGACTTTACGGGAATACCGTTCCACTCTTTCTCCATTCTGATGGGAGAAGCAGTGAGGTGATCCTAAACCACTATGAAGAGTCTGATCCCCACGTCCGTCATCCAAGAACCCGTCTTCCATTGGAAACAGTGAAGACTGACCTAAAGAGGGGGTTAAAAAAAAAAAGAAAGAAAAAAACCATACTAACAGAACAAAGCACACACTGTTTAAATAATTTTTAAAAAAACGCACTAGTTGCTACATTAGCAGTAAGACTGTTTGCAATCTTCCCTTTTAATGAGCAGTTATGGTCTCAATTTCACATGACCCTTACAGTTTTCAATATTATTCAATAACTCAAAGGCATTATTTCAGAGAAAATGTTCGTAACTGCACTACAACTAATGAAAATTTGAAACAAACCAGTATTTCTAATGAATGCTCAAGTTGATCATTTTCCATTATAATTCATGTTTCCAATTAGATTTCTTTTAAAAAGGTCTAAAACCAGAAGAGAATATTAGCCAATTTTTTTTTCTGGGACTTTCCCAATAGCAGACATCACTGAAACAAGAGCCATATATATAATTTTCCAGTGAACATCTTCTTACAACGAGTAGATACAATTTCACAGTGCAGATGGGAAAACAAGAATTCTACCAGCTAAATGTACTACACATTATTACCTGAGATCAAAACATCTCATGAACCACCCACTTGTAAATAACAAAAATATCCTGGTAAAACATGGAAGACTCACTATAATTTACTGTAAATGAAGACTGAAAACTGGGCAATACTGCGTCATTCCTAGAAGCAAGTTTACCTAGATGTTACAACAGTGTTTCGTTCGTTAATGGACTCACTCTAAGAGAAAATGTTGTAAGCATGCTCCCCCTCATAGCCGAATGTTCTTCTATGATAATCCTTTATCATAGATTTCCTTAATAATATTTATTACTTTTAAATAAGATTCTTTGATTTATAAATGCAACTGTATAGTACCATAAATAAAGCACACAAGTTGATCTCTTCCACGAATTCACCCTTTAGTTACAGTATTCAATATCTAGACAACAAACTGAACAGACTTCTACTCGTTTAAGGAGCATTTTAGGAATAAATAAATATATATAGGGAAAGTAAGCAAATAAACGACGTGTGCTAGAAGTTTTAGGATAGATTTCCTTTTGCCTATGATGCAATACACTATCTCTGCTTTTGCAGAATTAATTACAATCTACCACAGTAACGTATTGGAAAGATTAATTTATCCTGCTTTTGATTCCTTCCTTTGAAATAAATTTATTTTAAAAAAGAAAACATCTTGAAAATGGAAAACTTTACTAGTTCCAATATCCAGACATTTTTCCATGCAAAAATCAAACAGCTAACAAGTTGAAAGAAAAAAATACAATAAAATCCAGACTCCATAGAATTTATACGAATAAACAATGGAAGGCTTGGTCACCTTGCTTTATTTGAAATCTCAAGAATCTATGTACACCTTTAATTAAAATAAAAATCAACTATAATTGGGCCTATTTCTGTAGCTAGGCAAACCTGGTTCTTCCTATGATAAAAACAGCGTAATACAGACTTAAACGTTATTTTGCTTTCCCCTAGTGAACTGATGCACATCTTTCGTTTCATCTCTTAAGACCCCAGTCCTGCAGGTATTGTCGGAAGGGAGCAATTCTCCATACCTAAACAACCTTCTCAGGTTCATCAGCATCACCACTGCTGTTAGATAATTCAACAGGCATGCTTGCAGGATCTGGTGCTTTAACCTAGTAGGCCAGGACATAGATTCACTATAGTCTATGCTGTGTCAAAAAAACCATCAACACCCAAAAGAACCAAAATAAACTTCCGCAGCATTGGTGTTCATACATAACATACACACAAACACAGCAACATAGCTCTCCAGTGCAACAAATCATACAGATGATGTCCACTGTAAGGATCGTGATCATTTCAGCCTCCATAGTGCTACTGCGGAGTACTGCCTAATTCAGTTAAAATGGTTATTTATGGCATGCAGACTATGTAAACGTATGTGAAACTGATGCTTTATAATCTTAAATTTTTGAGTTTGCCCTCTAGTAACAACTTAATGTTTTTTCTCCCATGAGACATTGTCAACATTAGAAAATTAAATAGGAATGTTGTTACCTCGCCTTCTCCCATATGTCCTTGCTGCATGTTAAATGAGAAAGAAAACAGCCTTTCAAACATTGTTATAAGGACCAAAAGACCTTGTTTTATCGCCTTTATACTAACTCAGTGATTCTCAAGCCTTTTCATACTCCAGGTCATTTTAAATGGTGTTCACAAGCTGACCTCCCCCCCGCCCACAATACCATGCCTTCCTTGCCCCATCTCCGTTACTTATTGATAAAGCATATTGATATGAGGCTGACAAAGTATATATGTAGACTCAAAGAGAATTTTTAAAACCATTTTAGTTCTTAATTTGCACACTTATTTTGAAACCTATTCCTTAATCCTCTGCTTGGTGTATGCCTTTAAGTAAATGGATCTTTTCTCATGCACCGGGTCTCCTGAGGCATTCTGCCACGCACCATGCCCTCTACCTTGCCAAGTTCATGCGTACTCTAACACTGATCTTCATCTGAACTGTAGAAAAAGCCCTAACACGGGGAAAGTGGAGGACTATTGTGTTAATTTCTGTTTTCAAATTAGGTTGCTATAAAAGCTTTGTGCAGTGCGCAAAATCCTTGGTTAAATTATTACTGGGAAATAACCAGCTGAAAAACTTAAAGTCAAGGAGAAAATGTCTGGGCCGCTAAAACCGCCTTTCAGACCTCCTGCAGCCTGTGTACAACAGTACAGATTCCCTCATACTAACTTACTACACTTCGCTGTAATTATTCGACAGCTACCCACTGCTTCCTACTTTTCATTTTCCAAAACAGATCAATTCTACCACTAAAAAATACAACATTTTTCTGCCCTGGCTTCCAGGACCCATTGTCAGAATACAGCCAAACTTTGCCATCAAACTTGCCCATTCTTTGTCTTTTAATCTCATTAAAGTCTGTGTCTGAAAGCAGGCCAACTGTTTTCAAAACTTGGTTTCTCCTGGCAAGTACTATGAGAAACTGAGCACAACATGCATTTTATTTTGCTTCCTCATTTAAAATTGAGGCTGACAATTAGTTTAAGCATTTAAGTATTTGTAAACCACAACAGAACAGGAGTCGTTTCCTCTTTCAGAATAAAAATGATATCAAACCAATTTACTTCATGATTATTTAACATCTGTAAGATCATTTTACTTCTCTGATCTTTTGCTGATAGAGAGACTGCCTATGAACACCAAGAACAGAAAATAACAAAGCCCTCGTCTTCAGACTGAAGCATACTCTTGAGCATTCGCGCAGGTACTGGCTTTATGGGAGAACCTTAAAGGCCTTAACGAGCATAATTTTTCCACGGTAATTTCTAATTTAGAAATCCAAGATGCTCACATAGTCCTCAAAGTAGGAAGTTTTAAGGAACTTGTCTTTCATGGAAAGCAATCGGCAATCTTACTGCATTTCTGACAAAGCTCAGAAGCCTTTGCACGTTTCAGAAAACACCAAGCACTTTCAGAAACAGCTCTGTCTACAAAGCCATAAAAATCTTGCTTGTGGTTTCTAAATTACTAACAAAACCACACAAACTCCTTCACTTGGTACACCCATTCTTGGCAACAAAGTGTGCAGCAGAGATACGATTCTCACTGCGGATCTGTGACCACAATTTAGGTCAGCAGACTCCTCACTGCTTTGCCACCTGTGTCACTCAAGGCAATAGGATTTTTCTCCTTTACCAGTACAGAAAACAACAAAAAAAAGGTCAGGCACCAGCTAGGAAGTATTTCCAGTGCCAAATACTACTGAAGAAGTTTTCAGAAACAAATACTAAGATTTTTTTCTTCTTAGTTTGCTTCTTATTTTCTGCATTTGCTTCATCTAACACGCAAAATACCAACATTTGACATTTCAAAACATTTCTCAGGAGCCACAGTTTATAAACTACCCCAGTGCAGCACAAATACAAACTCTCTCTGCTCACTGAATTCAGAGCTCATCACATGCCATTAATTTCACACAATGTAATACACAGCACTGAAACTAAAGAATGCTCTTTTGGCAGGCCAGGAAGACAACTAAAAGTGATTTACCAATTCTGTCTCTGGCTTTCATAATTTCAAGTTAAGAGAAACCTTTGCTATGGTAGTACCCTAGCTGAGTTCCAACACAAATGAAGCCTTAAGGTAACTGTTACCAACCAGCGAAAAAGATTTAATTCTGAAGATCAGAATTATCTAATTGCCTATTCCCTGCTGAGAAATGAGACAACTACAACGCTGGTTTGGATTCCTCAAAATCTATTTGTCCTTTCCCCATTTCTTCAACATTTCAGATAATTGTACAAAGGGCCTAGGACAGGTTTACTAATCTCACAAGATATCTGAGCAAGAATTATGTTACAAAACCTAAAAAATGCAAAGTATTTTTGCAACTGGTTCACTTGCTTATTGATAACCTATGCAGAGATATTTTTCCAATAAAATCAGTCTGAAATATAAATTACTATTAGCAGCTGCTTCTATTATTTTGTCACCTCAGCCCTCCCTTCAACATTCCTTTCTGTGTAAGAAATAGTCCCATAGAAAGCCAATGATCTTTTGCAAAAAATCTGCTGCTTTTACTGTCTTTCATTTTAAGGAACTTAGTGAATAAGCAACACACTCAAATTTCTGTCTTCTCTTCACTTGAGACACTTAGTGGGCTCCTGGCCATCTCCTTCTCTCTTTACTTTTCTTTCTTTCTTAAAAAAAAATCACGTCTTTTGTGTCTAACATACCTAAATGTGTTGAGCTTTCTTCTCTCTATAGGAAGCACCAAAAAGACTGTCAATATGTTGTGTATAATCACACGTGCAATTCTGTATAAAGTACCGAGTCACCAAATGACAAAGATATACTGCTGAGGAAGCATGAAAAAATGTACACAAAGCCCAAAATCACTTAAACCCCAAACTTACTACAAGGTTGTCCTGCAAAAAGTGCCCAGGCTGAGCACCTGATGCTTTTTAATGGTTCTTGCTGCCTTCTGATCTGCAGGATGGCAGCAATTTCAGGGGTATTTTGTGCCATTAACTGTGGAAAATCTACATTAAAAGGTCAGCTCAAGAGCAGACTGTTTAAAGCAAAGGGACCAGCAAGCAAGAGGATCCGTATCTCCTGTGAACATCATCCCAACTTTCTAAGGTCACATTAAGACTAGGAGAATTATAAGAGCATCCATAGATCCTATTACTATAAACATCATAAACCCCTGGAATGGACAGGGCAACGGAATGCTCAAAGTTAAATTACAGCTGTACCTTCCTTCTCACTACCTTGCTATATTTGATTTAAGGCATGTAAAGTCTAGGTTGATGTAACACCTGTCCAGTTCTGTACCCAATTTACAACTTTAGTCCAAGAGCTCCCAAAGGCAGGGATCCTGCTCTCTACCTGGGCACAGAGGCCAATATAGTAAAACGCTGCAATCTTTTGTATTAGGCAGTGATATGCTCTCATTTCTTTCCTCTCAAAGATCAAAGCAGACTAGTTTCATTAGTGAGTTCCAAGGAATTTCAGGTTTCTATGCACATTAATCACTGAAGTTACCAGAGAAATATTTTTGACATTTAAAAGGGACAAATATTCATGTTGACTTTTTACATAACCTGTCTGTGAGAACAAGTACGACCCAATCACACCCTTCCACCAAACATTCGCTCTACCACGGGGACAGCTTCCCACCATCCAGCTCCAGGAAAGCTCGGAAACTTATGTCAATTTGCATGTATTCTTTCGTATTCTACACCAATCATACAGGCTCTAAGAAAAATATTCAAGTTGAACAAGATTTTGCTGAAGTGACTCCAATTTCATAAGCTTTCATGAATGACATAATGATTTTTTAGGGACAAAAAGTGACAAACAAGAACCTGCAGCACAAACAAGGGAACCACTACAGGGGAAACAGGCTACAACTCTTGCAGATGGGAGCAGTAGAGAGCAGAAGGGACAACAAAGCCTCTATACCACCATCAGCTATGAAAGTACTATATAAATGGAGAAAAGTGTAAGAGTCCGGATTTTTTTAAAAAGAGGGATAATAAAGTTTTCTCTAAGACTATCTTGAAACTTCTCCATATTACTTAAAAAACTTTTAACTGTAGATGGTCACAGGTGGTCAATTTCTTATGTTGGAAGGCAAAGATGATCAATACACAAACACAGAGTTTCAAACTTTCACTGAAAACATTTACTCTGCTAGTCATTTTCTTCCCCTAAACAGAAGATAGGGAGATAATTTGGTGCTGGTCTGCTTTCTGTTTCACTTAGGACTTAACTTTTAGAGAAACAGAAGTATCAGAGTTTCACAGGATTATTTCTAAATGTGAGCTGGGTATCCTAGAATCTATTACAGAAAATATTTACACTTTCTTGAGTTTTATTTTTAAATTAAAGAAAAATAATTGAAGTATAATCTGGTTTTGCCATTCCAACAGCAAAGCCTTATTTCTAAATTATTCTACATTAAGCTGTATTTTGTAATTGTAGCAAGATTAACAATGCTGTGCACAAGGCCATTAAAATACAAACTACAGTATTTTATTACCTTTTTTCCCCTACTACTCCCTGGGGGCAGGTAGGGTTGATTATAACTCAAGAGTTAGATTTTATCATCACTTCATGTTTCACAATGCATTTCATATGTAATGCATGGACCACACATTTCTACCACAGGTACATTTCACAAGAAGTTCTATAAGGTCATCTCAAGCCCAGTTTCATCAGTGAAGAATCTAATTGTATCTTTAACCAAAATAAAAGCAGAAAAATTAAAATTAGAAAGAAAATCTATATTTAACCTACCTTTGGTTCAATTATCTCTGTATTTGAAGGAGCAATTCAGAGACCAAAGCAGGTATTTGCAGAGAGGTATATATACTTTCTCAAATTAGAACACAAAAATCGTATCTGCCTATATGTATCTATATACAAAGGTACTTGTTCCTATTTAAGAGCCTTACAACTTAAGTCTTAGACGACATTTTCAATAGGAAAGCTGACAGTGTCATGAAGTGTTGCATGGCAGGCAAAAAGTACAGCTTTTTGTGTATTCCTTGGCTTTAGTTCTAAAATACTAAGGACAAAAGGATTAGACCACAGTTCCATGATTGTTAACGTAAGATGTGCACATGTGAAAAAATTTTGCCCAGTTCAAGTACATAATCTCATTTCTGTCAAATTATCCCAAGCACATGATATGTTGACTGTGGAATCAACAGCCGATGCACGGTAAAGACTGGGACAGCCACATGATACCTGGTCCAGGATAAATTCTGTCAATATAGAATAAATTGATCAAAATTTTAACAAATCTACACTGACAGTGAACTTATTCATGTCAGAACTTCGCATCTTAAACTCACAGCCATCTTTGTGATATTGTCAAATGAGATTTTTGTTTCTAAAATTGTTGTCAAAACCAAGCAACTAAAAAGGGATAGTAGAGTTTCCCTATAATGTGGATTTCAAACACTACTGAACTTAAAAGATTAAAAAAACATTCAAATAGTATTTTCTTAATCTAAGACAACCTTACAATAATTAAACACCTCTATATATACATCTGGAGAATGCATATTTGTCACACTTTTACAAATGTCAAAATCAGCATGAAACCAGAAAAGTAGACTACATTTGGCTGCATAGTAAAATAAAGGATTAACACCTTTGGAAGTACTGATCCTGCAAAATTAAGCAGCTGAGATGCCAAAAACTGCATTTTTTCCCCTCCTAATTTATTTTTAAAGAAACACAATGTAAAAAAAAAAAAAAAAGCATGTGATGAGAAATATAGCTCTAGTTTATGTCCAAAACGTCCAAACAAATGCTGAAAAACAAGAGTACTACTGTAGATGCGAGTATTATGCTTTATTTCAAGTAAAGCCAGATGCCTGAAGACAAGTATTTACCCATTCCTTCTGTCGAGAACACTAACGAAATGAAGTTTCTGGTATTCCGTAGCACTCGAGTACAGGTCTGACTAGAATCTTTCATTTTAAATTCCAGGTCAGTGTCACAAACCACAACTGACATACAAAAAGCAAACCGGTTTCTTCTCCCTGAGGAGAATCTACCCATAAAAGCCTTTTAGCGCTGGCTCTTCTGATGGTGACCCTTTTTTGCCTGTGATTATGTTGAATTAATTGGGTTCACATGGTAAAACGGTGGAACCTGACTGTATGGTACGAAGCACATTACCAGTGTAGTAACATCTAATAGTTTAATTGTTGACAACTTTAAATATCAAATAACTGGGGGGGGGGGAGGAGAGAAGCTGAGAAACAGTGCAAGTGAAAGGTACCGTTTCCAAGCCTTGTGCAATAAGCTTTGAGTTTTTAAGGCTTTAATCTGCCTAAAGCAAAACTGCCTCACCAAAGGGATTGTGCAGTTATAATTCAGAAAAGACTAATCTTTGGGGAAATAAAAAACAACTAATGGCTCTCAATCCCATGCAGCGGACAAACCCAGCTGTCCTGGTACCCTGAGACACTGCCCAGGGCAGAAAGCCACAGGCGCTTCCAGCTGGGCCAGTCCAGCCCAGCCCCAGTCCAAATCCACCTTTGCAGAAAGCTCAAGCTAACTCCCAGATTGGGCAACTGGGATAAAAAGTCCTAGACACGCTTGCAGCATGCTATGCAAGCATAAGCCTGAAGGGAAAGTGAGGAAGGAAAAAAAAAGGTTAACTATGAAAAAACTGCAGTTAGGCTTGTGTGAGAGCTTTAAGAACCACCACTGTTGTTATTTCTTTGGTGCTGATGCTCTCAGGTAGTCTGCCAGACTAACACGCGGACTGAACCTCAAGATATCATCTTTCATACATTTCAACAACCACTTAACTACTCATGAAAGGTGACAAACCAAATCCAGTCAGTCTCACTCCTCTCAAAAATACAGAAGCTTCAAAGCTAACTTTGAAGTTTTCTTCGCTATCAAACAGAAGAATACAGAGAAATCTCCTAAAAAAAAACCCCGTGCTTTAAATCCTAAACATAGCTACAGCTTTGTCTACAAGGTATCAATATTTTTTCCGTAATTCCAATTACGTTACACTGGGTTACTGCAAATCAGTTTAGTTGTAACCCTTAAGTATGATAATGTATTTGAAGATAATTCTTCCCTCTCCTCCAGGAACCCCCACAGGGTCAGAGATAAGAAACCAAAAGCAGAAAAAGCAAATCATGGAACACAACCTTCTGCTGGAGACTGGATGTTAGTTGGAATTATACGTGTATTTCAGAAAAGCAGGCACCCTACTGCTAGTGGCACTGAGCTTTATTTTATATTAATGTATGACTTCTGGAGACTAGGCAAGAAGTTATAAAAACGTCCCATCTTTTCCCTCAATACATCTTCCAGTTAATGATATGGAATAATTGGCAGCATTTATTTTATGAACACTTAAAATATTACTATATTCACTTCAAAAATAAAAAATGAAAGGCAGAGTTTGCAACTGGGAGAAGGAAAAATATTACACAGCTTTGCCAGCAAAGAGCAACTCAGGTTCTCTGCCACAAAACTACTTCAAATGTGATAACTCCAGTAAATTCCAAAATACACACTAATACACACTCACTGACATGATGAAAGGAAAGAATGGGATGTCATTGCTAAAAATCGCTAGACATAATTTATTTTGTGAGAAGAACAATTTATTGAACCTATTATGGAATTTATCAAGCAACTTACAAAAACATATGGAAAAGGTGCAAAAACTTCACAAACCTCCCATTGGCAGCCATGGCTCACAGGCACTGTGTTCCTGGATTATTTATAGGCAGCATTCCACCTCAAGGGATGCTGGTATCTGCCTATATGATCAGCCTAACAATTAATGTAAAGGAACTGGCTGAATTCTGCCCATGCTTTATGAATAACCTGAAATGCAATTCCTGCTTGTGACCTGCAAGAGCTAGATTTACATTGGCATATACTTACATGCTCCAAGATTTAAAACCAGAGTTCCTTAAATACAATGGCAGGTTCAAAGCAACTTATTTTTGTCAGTGGAAGGAATGATCACAAGACAGCCGGGAATGCAACATGAGAGCTTTGTTCCTTTTTTAAGCATCCTCTTACTTCACTCCCAAACAATAAGGAAATAGTAATACAAGCAAGTAAACATCAAGCACGCTCAAGTCCCTGCAGCATAACATTTCCCCATTTTTCATTTTTACAGTAACCAGCATAGATAGGACACTAATTTTTCCACTAATACAGATGAAAAAAACTGTACTATACACTTCCCCACACCCAATCCAAATGGGAAGAGAAACAGAAAACTTTATTTTAAAAGAATCAGCACTTCAATTCCTCTGCCCAGGTTCTAAATGGTATATCGGTCCACACAGCAACACTATTTATTATAACAATTTAAAATGACACGTGAACAACCAAGACATTCTTTAGAAGGCCTTCAGAAAGCTATCCCCATTTCCCTCATCATTTGTGCACTAATGACAATATGAAGATTTGTACGTAACATTATTATAAATTACTGGGATGTAATTTATAATAACGTAATAATATAATATATTAATGTATTATAAATTGCTTTATATACGTAACATTATTATAAATTACTGGGAAATTATTAATGTATTATAAATTGCTTTATGTATTTGATTTTATCTATCATAATTATCCCCACATTCTATACACAAAGTTTATCCTCTTCTCATACGTATCTGATCTGACTGCAGAGCTGGGACTCTTCATAGGATTTCTAAGCAAAGCTGAAAGAATACCACTCCCTGTACCTCTAAAGACACTTGACATTTACATATCTCGAGACAGCACGTGACTGCTCCACTCATCAACTATCCACATTATAGTCCAACTATCAACATTACAGTGAAAAAAACCCACCCCAAAACAAAACCCCAAAAACTGGCACCACAGCTAACCAATCTGCATTCCAACAAACAATACGTTAAGCCAACTATGGATAAATCTACTGTAAGATGTATTTTCAGATTTGCCTCATTGATAGTTCCCATCACTCTACCTAATGCTGAATTAAAATAAGCAGATATTGAATACAAAAACTGTATATACATCACAATTCTTTCTCAAAATACCTTACGTAACTGATGCAAAAATCAGATTTCAGGCTGCTGCACAGTCACTCGCTGTTGTATGCAAAGACTGTCCACTACCAAAAATTGTTTCTGTATGACTTTCTTCAGAGCTTGTTCCAGTTTACACTCACACCTCATCTGTCACCTCCTTATCTTTCTTCAAAACTCATCCCTACTCTCATTATACCTCCCATTTCTTCTTTTATCTCCAGGTTTAAGAAAAGCACTTCAGGCTTTTCTTTCTGCTCCTTTCCTGCCATTTCTAGCCAGACAAACATGCTGGCAGAGAGTATGCAAAACGTGGCTAACAAAAGGCTCAAAGAGCTAACAATTCAACATCAAGGAAAAAAGTGAACAAAGTGAGCAAAAAGACGAAAGACGGGTAGTTTCAGCCTTTGGGAGGGGAGGTGGGCGAACTCTCCGTTTTCTAAAACACGGAACAGACACTACTCATGGAGTACAGCTCCAAATTAAAGGCTGCTTTGAAGATGATCCAGAATGGTCAGAGATTATCAAAGCAAGAATTCAGCAAAGAAAAAAAGAAAACAACAACCACTTGGTGGACAGCAATACTGAAAAAGGCAGGAGATTAAACACACTTCTAAAAAAAAGGGATGGAATTAATTTAACAAAAATATAAAAAAGCAAGCAAGAAAACCTTAGAAAGGTTTTAATCAGATTAGCAAGGCTGCTGTCACAGAATTCAGCACAATTTTGTTGGCTGTAACACTTTTCAAGGTCAAATCACTGATTTAGACATGAAAATTTTTAGCAGTATTTCAATGTTTTGTTGTGTTTTAAAAATCTCTAACTGCCACATCATTTGCCGTACATACATTCCTAGGAAGTATCTTGTCTAAGGAGTATGAAAGGCATTTAATTTTCCATACAGGCTCTGGAGACAGCATGGCAAGGGGCCTATGAGAAATGTTTCAAGATTGCACAAAAAACCCCGTAGGTCTTATACTCCCATGAAGTTAACAGGAATCCTAACGCTGATTTCAAAGCTGGACCAGGATCAGAAAACCCTGGGATATTTGTACTGCTCTGTGGTGGCAGGGGAAGGAATTTCCTGGACTGAAAGGGTGGTTACATTAATACCCTCTAGCCTATTGCTCAATGGCTCCATTTTAGACAGATAGAGTAAATCAAGGTGTTGCTCTTCCTCAGCTGAATACCCTACCTCAAAATCCTGCAGTAGTGGAGTACAAACATGTAGTTGTTTGACATCTGCATTATCAAGACCTGTACTTCTATAAAAATGCAGGTATTATCGCAAAGTTTAAACTAGTCAGTAATTCTTGTGTAAAAGTAGTACCAGCATGGGTAACCAAGAGTATCTGTTTCCTTACCTTATTTACTTCCAGTACTATATTTAACAATATATATATATCTAATACAAGTCAAACTCAAGTTCTGAAAGCAGTTCCAAAGGTAAATAAATGTAAACATTTTGAAAAATCCCCCAAGCTCTGAGCAGCACCACAACCTACAAAATACTTCCCACACACTTAAAATAAAGAGTATCAATAAATGCAAATGAATTCATTTAATGTCAACAGTAATTCACCTCTTCCAACTGAAAACAAATACTAAACTGCAACATTTCAGTACATAATTTGGATTGTGCTATTATTTCCCAAATCATTCCAGATGACTGCAAAAGTGTTTATTATACAGTCTTAAATGCGGCATCCCTGTCCTGGGATTTTTGCAGTTTTCATTGTAGTAAGAGAATTTGCAGCAAATAGTAAAAAGAACAGCAGTAACTTAACTACTGCTTTATTTTTCAAATCATATGCATCAGTGTACACGGATACAGATGGTTTAAATTATTTATTAGGGAATGCACAATGTTTTCTGAGATAGTATAAGTGGGTCTTGGCTTTTCACAGCTGGTAACAGAAAATTAAGGTGCCAAAGCCAAGGAATAATCAGAAAAAAAATCTCAAAGGTGATAACCTAAATGACACTCTACCTTTGCCTCGGGGCAACCTGTGTTCCAGTCCACGTATGTCTTCCAAAGAACAGGCAAACTCTCATTTCATTTACGTCCGCCTAAATGCTGCCAACTGCAAACTGCTATAAATTAAAACCCTTTTTTAAACTGATCCCATTTGCTTATGGCATACAGTGCCACAAAACCAGGCAATCACTTGACAACTTGGCAATCAGCCTGGTTCCAAGGCTGTAACCGCCCCAAACCCCCTGGACAGACACATGGTCCTTCTCCTGCCGCAGGAACAACCCGCACCCCGCGCTGCTGACGGGCCCGTGGGGTTTGCAGGTGAGGAAACACAGTTATGGAGGGAGGAAATAAGGAAAGAGAGGGCCTGCCTGCGCCTTCAACAACACAGCCATATTAACAGTCTCCATTGTTGTTCGACACCGGTATTGCACAAACCGCGCAGAGCCCGCAGGCTCCAGCACGCCTCCAGGAAGCACAACACAAACGGCGACCTTTAAATCGGCGCTCAAGGACCAGCACGCTCCGAACCGCGTTACCGGAGCGGCCACCGAGGGCAACACCCGCCAACGCGCTCCTCTCCCCGCCGGCGCACCACCACCCCTCCGGTCACAGCCTCC
>NW_009647748.1:1772997-1790787 GCF_000708025.1 Charadrius vociferus | reverse complement strand
GGGGAGAGGCAGCCCGCCACCCGCTCGGCGGCACCGCCGAAGTTGGGGGTTATTTGAATTTCTCACTGGGGTTATTTTAACTTCTCACTGCATCTCGGCTATGCTCAAGTCCTCTTTTTTTTTTTTCTTTTTTTTGGTAAGTTTGAGGCATGATTTATTATTTTTTTTCTTCTCCCAAATCAAGTTTTACCTCTCTGAGCCTCATCGAATGAAGCGTCTCTTACAATGAAGCTTTCGGTTCCAGCCACAAAACCAAATGTCTATTTAAAGAGAAAGCTGGAAGGGTATTAGGTAATAGCAAATGGATGTAAAATCATACATTATGTATGGTTGTGATTACTCCCGTGTAAGGTTAGAATCCAGTCTACGGTCTGATCTCTGCATTTATTAATGGAGGATTTCTGCTCCTTCCTGTCGCCCAGGTGATGCCATTTCCTTAATCGGTGGCTGTTTCTAAACAAAGGCCTTGGTAAACCCCAAATATTGGGAAGATACGGATAAATCAACAAACACTTCAACTGCCAAGAGAGGAGGAACTGGGGAAAAAAGCATACTAAAAGACTAAAAAATCAAAATACTGAATATTGTCCCCAAATGTTGAATATTAGCTGCATTTGGGAAGAAAGCGTGCCCTTGCTTGTTAAGAGCAGTTAGAACACTTCTACTCTAACCCCAGGGAAAACCATGGATTGCAACAGGAATGGGGCTGCTGATTTCAAATAAAATGCACCCAGCCTGTGTCCCCCCCATCACAGCTCCACCAGCATGGGTTGTTGTTTATTGCTATTAGACCCTGTTCAGCAATATTTGGAGACAGTAAAACAATTCGTTTTCCTCTTAATTAATACGCGTTCAAGTCTTCAAATCCCGTTAGCCATTCCTGGTTACTGCATAGGAGGTAAAATCCAAGAGGACCCTGAGTAGGAAATATTCAGCACAGTAATTCATCCACAGTTTCCAAAGACAATTACAGCAAACCCAATTGTCTCCAAAAAATTGCCTACAGCCTGCTGCAGTTGAAGTGAAAGCTTTTGTGCATTTTATCCTAAGTTGGACACACTAAAAAGTTGCAAGTGAGTAATCCTTAGGTGAGGCTGTTCTGAGAGAAGGCACAGGAATGAGACCAGCCGCTGATGCTGCGCTCCCGACGCCTGAGGTGCGACCGCCACGGTCCCCCGTGAGAGCTCACTCACGTCCGAGGGGCAGCACAGGCATGAAGATGACTGCAGCGCCCGGACAGATGTACACATCTGCCGGAGGTCTTTGACTTTCAGATCTCCATAACTAGATCATGGAACTCTTCACACGGACCAAGAATAGGGAAGAAAGGTTGACCTTAGCCACCACGCTCAAGCATTCCTCACTGCTATGAAAACAATGATGGTTTTAAAATTTAAGAAAAACTTCAAAATCTATTATTTTACATCTTAAAATAGCTTAGATTTTGTCCCGTGCATATATAAATGACACTTCCCTAAAAAGAATCAGCCATTGTTATTTAGCCCTTGGCAAAAATTGGGACTGGTTCTCCCCAGATTCTCATCAATCTTCTGGATCATATAGGAAAGCAAATGGCCCGTCCTACTCAATTAATATGAACGTGTTGCATAATCCACACAGCTAGAAAGGAAACAACTAGTTCAGTTTCTTATCCAATATCCAGATAATGCTGTCAAAACTATTTTGATCCCTCTCATCAAAGAACACTTTGTAAGGTTTACCTACTTTCTTCACATCTGAAATAGTTTTTCAGACCAACATTAAAGGGCTGATGATTGCTTTAAAAACGGCGTTAGGTATATCTGCTTGCTCAGAGAAACCCAAATGGTGCCCGTTCTTATCATTTTGGTTTTCCATCTCTAAAATTTAGAGGTGCTGTTCCATCCTCTCTCCCAGTGTCTGTACACATATTCTGACCTTACACTACTTCTAAAACCTTCCTTTTTGTACATAAATATGTTTAGACTTTAGAGATTATTAGTATTAGAGACTCACAGCATTCACGCAGATACTGAGCTATTCACACCCAAATTTTACAGGAGTGCTTTGCAGTGCTAGAAGCAGATGTACTGGCCTGCTTCTTTAATCCATTTCACCTTGCATAATTTCCAGGCAATAACCTTATATTCTGAACAGAACCATAGGATATTTCAGTAATAAAACAGTCTGTGGTTATAAAGTATTTAAAGACGTTTCAGTGTCACTTAACAAGGAAATATTTAGTCAATCTACTACTATTACAGTAATGCTCAAATTGCCATCTGGAAGACCCAGATTCAAAAATCAGTCTCTGGATCCCAGGCTCAGCTCGCGAAGGCCGAATACATTGTAAAGAAGATGCAATTAGTCTCCAGGGAAAGGCTTCTGCAGGCTGTCATTGGCTATGCAGCATGCAGCACACTCACTCGTGTGGATAAAAATAACATATTGAAATGGCAGCTGCTCAGCAAAGGAAGAGGATTTGAGCAGGGATAAAAATATACCTTAAAAAGAGGGGGGGAAGTGGTAAAAGGCCTATCAAAAGCATTAAAAGGTAATACTGAATGTACTGAATCAATGATAGTTAAGATTCACCTTTGAACCTCAAGCAGGAAACACTATTCCATAAAGCGGGACAACCCAAGAACATAATTATTACTGTCCTAAACAGATCCAAGACTAGCACAGCCTAATCGCCTCAGTCAAGAAGTATGCACTGTGAATGGATTTTGTTAAATTTTGAAGAATTCCTACTTAGAATTTTATTACAGGATCCAAAACCTGCTGCTCTGAACACACCATTTGAAGATAGAAATTATTTCCAAGAGAGCGCAGGTTCCAAACTGCGACTGGTATCTATTATCATGTCCATACTCTTTAAGTTGTTTTGAAGGTATATTTTAACATAGTACCTCTTTCTCTTAAATCCATTACAATATGAAAGAGGGTGGTGGTAGCGTTACATGCTAAACTCACGTTAAGTCAATATTAAAGCCTCTCAAAGACTCATAAGATAGCAGTGAGACCTATTAGATCATCTAAATTATTTCCATGCCATTCTGAGATTGCTCTTTACAGTATGTTTTACTAGTGTCTTGCCCAGGCTATTTTTAAAGTCTCAAACCCAGAAGCTTTTCCTTTCTGAGACTACCCAACTTTAGTTAAAAAGCACTCTATGCACTGAATTAACTCATTTAAAATGCAAAACAGAAAACTTCTTATGGATCTGCTTATTTAACTGCAGGTGTTGGAAACGGCAAGCAAGATTTAAACTGACAATCATAATTTGTCATATTTCAAGCCTTCTAGATCCAAGATTTTTAAAGATTCCTTTCAATCGGTTTAAACAAAGATAAGGCAAGAAAAGTAAAAACAGGAGAGAGAGAATCTGTGTTAAGACATAATCATACACCGACTGATACAGATGGAAAAAAAGCCACAAAAGGCTTGTGATCACACGAGCCCTTCTTCAGACCTGACTTGAAATATGTTTTGTACGAGCAAGTTACAATTTTTTTCCAGCTGTATCAGTTGGTTTAACTAAAGGTATTTCCTCTCCTTACAAATCCTGCCCTACTTAAGGATGATCACTGCAGCATTATCACAACACAGTAGATGCTAGTTTGAATAAAGATCTATTCCTGAGTATATTACAACTACTAAGTTACTGTACGCTATACCAGATAAGCAGCAGTCAAGTTCAGCATACTGAATATTTCACCGTAAGCAAACTTAATGTTTTTGCTGAGGAAATCCTTGAAAAATAAGACTTCACAACAAAGTATTTCACATAGGATCACTTAAATTTTTCATCTCAGTTTTGAGGCTTTTTCTTTATAGTTTTATACCTATTAACCATGAAACAGAACAATTTATAAAGAACTAAAGAAATAATTCCCAGAATACCTGATTGATATTACTGTGTTTCAATCAGTATGATGCAACACACACAAAACTTTAGACAAACCATAGATGACTGCAGAGGGGATTAACAATCAAGCTCAAGCACGAATTAATGTATATCAGAACTATACATATCCTTTGCTGACACACTTATTCTATCATTCTTAAAACATAGTAAACACTAAAATAAAGATTTCAATTGCAAAGAATCTTTTCAAAGCATTTAAACTAAAAACTATACTACTGTACAGAACTACCCTTGTTTAGTTGCTGAATATAAATACATATGAACCTGACTTTGTTAAATTCAAATTTAAAGGGAAATTTTATTTGTCCTACAGCCACATCACCTTGGATTGTTACCTTGCCAGATTTCAGCAACTAAAACCTGAGTTGAGCCTGCCTGACAGTTGAACAGAAGGTGTCATGGCAAATCCCAGGTGCTGCAGTCAAGGAAAGGCGCCCGATTCTTGGTTCAGTATACAACGCTGGGGGCATAGGATGTTGCCAGACAGCACATAAAATAAACAAAAGCTCTTACTACTTGTCATTAATAAAAGCCTGGGCCCCACTACATAAGGGGGGAATGGGTTTTGTTTTTTTAATTCATTTGGCATTACTTTTATCTACATCAAGCTCTCCTTGTCGTTTCAATAGGAATGTGTATTTCTTGCTGTTTCTCATCACCCCGAATTGCTGCACAGTACTGGGGATGAGAAACGCAAGCTGCATTTCAGACCATGGTGAATGCAACAAATTCAAGTTATTGCCAGTTTATCAGGTTGGTCTTCTGAGCAAGAATCACTATTAAAACAAGACAGATTTAATTAACACCACAAGCCTTGATATCGAAAGAAATTTACTTTCAGAAACCACAAAAGCAGGTTTGTTTTTTTAGTGGTCTCATGACTGGTAGCAAAACTAAACGCTTAGATAACGAGCATAAGTAAGAGTTTGACTACTTCTACTCATACAAGTAACCATCAAACTGAAATAAATTACTCACTATACAGAACAAGAATAAGAAACTAGACTTCTGAATTGTATACCAGAGGCAGTTTCTATTCAGGTTTAGGTAAAATGCGTAGACAATGCTTTGAATATTTTGTAAGTTGAGGTGTTTTCAAAGAAAGATTACCTTGGCCAAAAAAAAAAAAGAAAAAAAAGAAAGAAGAAAAAAAAAACGATAAATCCTAACTGCAAGTCAGTTCAACCTCCCAACGGCACGAATTCTGCAATTCAAGGTAGCAACAAAAGGAGAGGTAAAGAACTAAAAAAAAAATGTGATTAAATACTTAATGTTCTTCTCAAAATGACATAGTAAAACCTTATTCTTCCCCAGGACAGAAAGAACTATGACTTCAGTAGGAAAACACTATTTAGCAAGAAGTTACATCTCACTGAGCTACACAAGATTCCTGAAGCTGATCATTTTTACAGGCTGCACACATTGTGTCTATAAAAACAACACTGGCAATTTACACAAAAGATCAGCTTATGTTTGCGTTTCGCATTGTTTTGTATTAAGACAAAACACACTCAAGTGCTCATGTGCTGCAACAGCTTCATCTAGAGACAACCAAAAATAAAAGAGGCCTACCCAAGCTGACATGTATTAGGTGCACAATGTAATTTTACTTTTCCTAACCAAACCTGAAGTTTCTTACTCTAAGTAAGCACATCTTCCCAATTATTTACTGCAGGAAACAGTATCTTTCTAAATTTACCTTTCAGTGAATCATTTTCAGCTCTCATTATGTCAATTAGCGAGTTCTCCAGTGAATGCATGTCAAAAGTCCTTGTGCGATCCTACAAGCAAATACAAATAAAGCCAGTTTAGGCAACAGTGTTAAACAACACCATCTGAAACATAAAAACTTCAGTTTTGTTCTACATTACTACAGCATAATTAAGCAAAAACACATATACCACTAAAGTCAGATAGGAATATTAAAATCAGAATATTCTTAAATATGAATCTGATCTATTCACAACCGATCATTTAAGAACCCCAATTCAATATTTAGTTTGTATTCCTTGCTATACAGTTAAACTTCATTAAAAATAATTTCGCAGTTAGGAAGTAAAGATCGTATGCTGGGAGACAGAATTGCAAGAAGAGATCATAAAATAGGTATTTCATCCCAAATCTAAGTCAATTAAATTCCAGAAACACATAGAATTTCTTTCCCCTAAACTACTACCCCAATTACTTAAATAATCTTATTCTGCATAGTCAGTTCAAATTCTGCATAATTATAAAGTATTCCATACAAGCAGTAGTGTTCCAAATAGTCTGGCTTACTAAGTGACAACTTCACTCGGATTTTTAATTCCCTGACTTTTCAAGTTTGGTATTCCAAGCATTACTAGAACTGAAGGAGTACTCAACAAACGGGAGGCAAGATGTCTGGTGTACCTTACTGTTTCATTATCTCAAGCCATTTGAAGTATACTTACCAAATATTTCTCCTTCATTTAACCAAAGTCATCATTTAACACATGTACGGTTCAGACTTTCCCAACTAAAACAACAAATTCCACATCATACAAATCTGACCCTACATTAGCGTAAGACAATATAAAATATCCTGGCACTGCATTATTTTAATTAGCAAATTCAGAATAACTGAAAGGATACAGAAACTTTAAAATCTTCACAGTATCATAAAAGGTCACTACTAGAAGCAAAAACTCATTCCCAAAATTGTTCACCTATCCCTGTTATCTATGTATTTATACAAATGGACATTTGTAGAAACACCTGGATAGAATTTTATTCAATTATATTAATCCACCTTGAATTTAATTTTTCTGTGTCCAAGAACTCTAACATAAATTCTAAAGATTTTATTTCATTCATGTTCTAAGAGTCACCTCTGAACTGAGATCAAGCATGGAAAGCATCTGTTCAAATAAGAAAGCAAAATGGGAGCAATTCAAGATAGATATTTGCTATAAACTGCTTCTCTACAACTATTGTTATTACAGCAGTGAATATATATTTTTTTGTCCCTAACTCTAGCTGTGAAGCTGAAATTTCTCCAAAGCACACAGATCCAGCTTTGATCATTTTTAAAACCAGTGGTGAAGTAAAAAATGGTATTGCAGTACTGCATTTTTAACCAAAAAATGGTTACAGCAGTACTGATTGCAGCATTGCAAGAGACAGTCTTTATATCAATCGACCATCAGTCATCTTGGACTTTAAACACCTAATAACATTTTAAGAGCAGAAATCCACTAGCTCCTAAAGTCCTGATCCATTTCCAAGTTCGTAAGTTACATTCTGACCACAACAAAATACTATTTTTTCAACAAAATTTTCTGATATTTTTCCTCTCTTCAGAACAGTTTGTTACTGAGACAAAACAGGTGAAAGATTTCTACCCGGAAAATCTTTCTGCATTTCAAATAGCATTAGAAAGATCAGAGTTTGGAACCATTTGCTTTATTAGTCTAGTGCAATATCAAATTTGCTATAAAAAGCATAGTGCTGCCCTGCCTCTCCACAGAATTTATTTCCTTGGTCATTTATATTACAAGGTAATTGAGGTACCTTAGAGAAATTACAACAAGCATTTAAAGTCTTAAATTCTGTGGTTTACTTTCACACATTTCCTACTGGTTTCTTACTTTCCTAGTGGTATTTAGTTTATTGTTTTGGTTTATACACGAGTTGTTCATAACTATTTCAAACTCTAGCTACACTAAAATACCTTAGCAGGATTGAGTAAAAACCTTGGGTCTGCATCCTGGACACGTTAGGATGCAACAGCTACGTAACTCAGGAATGGATGTTGGAAGACAGTCTCTACACTTTCAGCAGCCCTCACAACATGATAAAAATAGCCTAAAACACTGGTGGGAGCATTCTCTGAAAACCTGACGTCCCTCGGTAGCTACTTCTCCATGCTGGCTTTTATAGCGTATTGTGTTTCTCTGTGTGGAATCAAGACCAACCCAAGAACAGCTACAAAATTCTTATTTCACAAAGTGCAGAACCTCAGTAGTTCCAAGTCTTTGTTGAATTTGTGGCACTTGACGTTTCAGTTGCCCGACAGACACAAAAGAAGAAAGCCAGGCCGAGGAATTTCTAGTTTATTGTGCTGAGTATGTGCTGGAGAACGTGAGCCCGAAGATAGTCTCGTCTCCAAAACATCTGTGTTATGTTGGGTCGAGCTATAGTAACAAACAGATGGTTTTGCTGCAATGGTAAGTTTTTAAGATTGAGAACACAGAATTTAAACATTTGAGGGGAAAAAAATAAATGAACTGTTTAGCTGACAGGGACACCACATTCTGCAAGGGAAGCTTTGTGCAGTGAGGAGTTTATAGTTTTCCCCTTCAGAGTGAACCAGCTAGCTGTCATTTTTGTACTATAAGGTCCATAACCTTCTAATTGTACCACAAACATTTTAAAACATGCGCCGACAGAAAAGACTTAACTGGTCATATTCCTACCTGCGGCTGTTAGCAGTCACATAAAAAGGAGGACTGGCTAAAATGTGGCCCACATTCATACTCGTGCTCTCCAGTGGTTCCAGTAACTTGTCACAGCGACGGAGAAGACCGCCATAGGCTAGAGCACCCTCCAGATGCTGATACGTTACTATCTATTTCTTGCCTGTCGTTGCAACAAAAGGTCTCTGTGCTTACAGCACATCTAGTTGTCATCGTCAATTCATGGCGCTGAACTGCCCCAGCCTCAACGCCCTTGGGAAGATCAGTCTTACTCCTGGATTGTTTGAAACAGTTTGCTCTTCCATGTCTCTGCTTATTAATTAGAAGGTAACAAACCAAGTTAAGCACAACACTAAGAGCCACTACTACTGTTACACTGAACTTGTATATATTCCTGCAATTAATGCAGCGATCCACCTCTCTGGAAAGGCAGAGTAATTCAAGAACCTGGTATGTAAGTAAAGCTGTACACATCTATCCAGTGACAAGATGTCAGTCACGTATGTCCTAAATAAAGACCAGCCAAAATGCCATGCTCAACTGGTTCAGAGGTTTGCACAGTGCTTAATATAAAAGAACTCCATTAATTTAGTTGAGTACTTGTCCTGATACTGAAAGGATCCACGCTACTAGAGAAAGCCACCATCGGTAGTTTCATAGAATTTTTATACAATTTAAAGACCTTTTATTCCAAAACTGCTTTGAAAACAGTAGCACAAATTTTGCCAGTCTTAACTTCCAAGATGGCCAGCACGTTTTATCAGAAACACATTATATGTGAAATCTATATATGTATTATATACCTAACACAAAAATAAAGACTGATGACAGGTTAGTGGTACTGGTCATATTACTGAAGAAATGTGAAACTATACATTTAATTCCCTAACATCATAAAAGCTGTAACAGCCAATATATTGATCATTAACTGGCAACTGAATGTGAGCTATTCTCAGATACACGTTGGTTATGAGTTATAAAGCACATAAGCCATGCTGTACTTAGGAGAAAAGTGATGTTTTCTTCAAGAGACTTCATGTAGAGAGAATTAACAACAACATGGTGGTGTTTTTAATGGATCAACGCATGAAGTTACAGTGCTTTCCACAGAGTTGGACTGCTTACTGTATACTTGTTTATTTATAAAGAAAAGATATAGGGGTAATGACTACCCTGGAATAAAGCAGAGTATGTACACTTCAGTAACAAAATAAGTTAACTACAGCCTGATATTATTTACCCAGGCTGATCACAAGACCTTGGCTTTACACAAGTTTGTTTAGGGCATCTAAAATTTTGCTTTATCAGAGGGCTCAATGGGCACACATATTTATCCCTGGGAAACAGAAGAGAAAGACATCAGCTTGAACACAAAGCCACAACAAAAGAAAAAAAAAACAACAAAGACACCAAAAAAACAACCAAAAAGAAAGAAATCATACTGCAGTCTTAATACATGACTATATTTAAAATGTCAGCCCCCGTTTCAAAAGACATTCACTAAACATAATTTTGAATAAGCAGTATTGTTTTCACAATAACATACAAGAGGTGACAGCCAGCAGATCTGGTTAAGAGAGAGCTATCGAGACTGTAAATATTCTACAACAACAAACACAACAGTTTTGAACTATACACTGGCCAGCTCTGTCTACAGAAAAATAAAGTTATTCTGATTCTCCTACTGTCTAGAAATCATTTATACGTGTGTAGAGTGCTCATAATAATGCAATCTCATTGTTAAAGCACAGAGAGTAGAACTTGGGGCTTCATGTCACAACTTTGTCATTGGATTCATACAGTATGGGCAAAACGCTTCACCTCTGTGACTACAGCTGTTTCCCCACCAGCACCCAGACAGGTTATTTTATGTTTAGAGGTCTTGTAAAAAAAAATGGAGCCATTTGTAAATAGGAAATCACTAAATTCAAATTCCTCTTCCAATTCTATTTTTCAAAGTCCAAAGACATTTCATTCCAAAAAGGAAGATCATACTTTGCACTTAAAAATTCCACACCTAAATTCTCTTGCACGTCAGAAATACGTACATCTAACTTAACTATTAAAGTGCAGATTCATTATATTTAATCTGCACTCACAGCATTACCATCACCTGAAAAGTTAAGATTCCAGAACCTGAGGGTTTCTTCTCAGTGCTTCCCACAATGGGCCTCCCAATGTTAAAACCCAAACTGTACAAAAAGTAAAGCCTGGCAAGGTCTGAGCACTTGCTGGTAGCTAAGGCTGTGCCTAATCTCATAAAATATGATTTCTCTGAAGACCAGGGCATCAGTAATAATGCAAAGTATGCCACTGCATTAAGCATTTTATGGAAGGTGATTAAGCAGTGTTTATAGAATAGGTATAGTCGTAAAACGGAGACTTATTTTATATATTTAAATCTTTGTCAAACCAGAATACTTGTGAAAATTACAAAACTCACAACTACATTTGCTACCCTCATTATAGCACGGGAAGCCTGAAACTTTCCGAAACCTTGTACATATTTCCCACAATTAAAAAGCCTTGCGTCTCAGGCAAAGTAAAGCGTGCAGGGAGAGGTAATATTGTAGGTACTAAATACAAGTTCCACATTTTTCTTCTAATTGCAAAGCAAATTTGGACTTGATTATGCTTCTGGGTAAGCTTCTCCTCCTTCCCACAGCAAATGCTGTATTCCAGCTCCCAGTCCAGTATCCAGTGAATTAAAGGCTTTGAATAAACAGGTTTTTCCTGAAAGGATGTTGCTGTGTGCTGCCCTGATCATCTTTTATAGCTTCACCAGGGAACAATAAGAAAAAGCTGGAAAAGTTAAGTGACGCATAACATAGGAGTTTTTTTGGGAGGGAGCACTTCTGGTTTAAACTTGAACTTGTTTTGGGTTTTTTTTAAGTGTTAAAAATTACAGACCTTTATAAAAATTTCCAGTAACATGTCAGATTCTATTTTAGCCACATACTAAGTTTTTTATGTATCTTCTAGAAATTATTTTCCACAATATCTTGCGTTCTCAATCTTTGTGCTGGGCTGCTAAGTATGCCATTTTCAAAGCAAAATGCTTAATAAGAGTACTCCTTTTAATCTTAGGAAAATACAAACATAATTCAAATAGCTTCTAACAAAAGCTCCCTTTAAAAAGAAACCCTGAGGTCAAAAACGCACAGGAGGGCCAAAGCCAAAGTATTAACGTCAGTAGTAAGTTTATAAAACAAGAACAGTGCTAACTTCCACAGTACTTAACTTGTGCATGTCATACCACATTAGAGTGCTTCTAATTCCACAGATCAGTAGCTGTGGGGAACAGCATACAAAACACTAATTACTACACAGCTGATGTAGTTGTAGAAAAATGGGTGAACAAACATTTAAAAATCCAACTTCAAGTATTTATACTATCTTGGAATAATCGCTGTTGCTAGAATAAAAATGAAATTCTGCAAAACTTTCTGCAGCACAAGTAGCCTCATTTTATGCAAGCAGCCATCAAGATTTATGAAAAGGTTCCTCAGAAACAAAGAGCAAATATTAAAATAAAGAGGCACGGTAAAGAAATTTATTTGCAAAATTCCTTCAAGAGAAAAGATTGGCAAGTGTATTCAAGAGATTTTTTTTTTTTTAATTCCAGTTGCCCATGAATTTGTTTAATGCACCTATTAAATTGACCCATTTCTATGGGCAAACAAACAATGACGTATAGCTCAGAATTAAAACACATTCTGTAATCACGTATGTGTTTTCTCAAACATTCCATATCTGCCTGGGGGAAGAGAAAGTCTCCCTGGCACAGACCCTCAATGGATTTGGAAGGGGTTATATACCTGGAAACTAGCCACTGTAGAAGAAAGGAAAAAACATTTTGTACAAGTGGATATAATGAACCGCTTTACAAAATTCTTTGAAATGGGCAGTCATTTTCAAGCCTGATTCCAGGAAGAAACAAATTATTTTTAATCATTTTTACAGAAAGCTGAACACTATTGCTTAACTTGCCTGTGCCTTCAAAGACCAAAATAAAATACATCGTCATGCATTTGAAGATGAGATCTGGAAACCTGGAAATGCCTATCAAAGCAAGATTTATGCATTGCATAACAGGCAGGATGTTCCACTCTCACGAGGAAGTGCAAGTACACAGCAAAAGGAAAGCCAAAACAATCTTAAGGGCAATGCTGCAGTAAAATGCAATTACTGAGCACTTAGTTTGTCAGTGCTGCTGGGATAGACGTAGAAGGAATTATTTAAAAGATCAGTAACTTTGGAAAATGCAATAGCCACAGCCAAAGCATTTTAATTCATTAATTCTCAGGGAAGGCTCTTGTATCCAAAAGACTCAATTTTTATTTTTTTTTATTCAGGAACCATTTTTTGGTTTGGAGACCATTTCCTTTTCAAATGAACGCACAAAGAACAATGGCTTTTCTCTTTTCAAAAGATCTTTGAAGGGGGAAGCTTGCCCAGTGGCTAAAGCACAATATCAGAACTTAATTTCATTAACAGATCTGGTAACAGTCTTCTCCGACCTTGCTTGCAGTTCCATCTCTGTAACAAGAGGTTCCTACAGACATGCTACTTCTGAAATGTTATGAGAAAGAATTCCAAATGGGAAATACTTACAACAAAAAGCACAATGTTTTGCATGTAGCTCTCCATACCAAACAAGCACTCCTCAAATTGCAGGGTTATCAAACAGATCACCATGGCATTTTCCTTTTACCTGTGCCATTTGGAATACCCACTTCATGGCAAGCAGCTGAGGGCCATGGGCAGAAACATTTGAAGTGAGCTGTAGTTCACATTAGTGGCTTATAGGGACATTATGCAATGTTGTCCTCTCCGAAGAGGAAACAAGCACTTACACTTGGTTTCCCTAAGATTTCCATCAAAACACAGACTTCTGTGTTTCAGCAAGCTTTGGAGTAGAGACAACCTTTGAGGAAAAAAAAAAAAGCGATCCCCAAATTTTTCCAATTGCTGGTTTACACCTTGCCTTCTAAAGAAACTAATTTTCACTATATTGCAGCAACACTTGTTAATGATTTAAGCAGCAAAACATAAATATTAAATGAAAGGGATAGTTGTATCAAATTACTCCATTATGTTGCTGCAGCAAAGACAGCTTTCAATTATTTCCTAAATAGGAATCCAAGAAGATTCCAGTAACAAAATAGCTTTGTCCAGTACATGATTGCATCATCAAGGATACTTCATATATATATGCATGAACACAAACATACAATGAGCAAAACTCCTTATTTCTGCTTTCAGTCAAGCACACAGTCAGCATAATCAAGAAAAAATAAAAAGACAAAGGTCAAATTTTGCATCATTTGTTTCCAGCGATTCAAAAATTCAGTATGCTTTCAACACACAAATGACTAAGTGACCAAAGGAGCTAAAGATTTTATACCAGAAAAAAAGTTTTAAAAAGCAGTTGTCCAAGATGGCTTCAAAATTAATCAGCATCTTTCTAGGTCTGCAGTGCTGAAGTCCTGTTTTGCTGCCCTGCCCTTTTCTTCACAGAAGTGATAGTAACAGACTGGAAAGTACTTCACTCCAACACTTTCCTTTTCTTGGCATGAAGAAGTGTCAGACTTGGTCTTGACATGTACAGCTTTATCTTAGTGTTTATGTAAACAGATAACAACACGCTACACAAAAATTATTTCTTTACCCTGATCAAAATACGTGTGTCTGATATTTTATGTTTGGAACACAACCCAGAAGTCAAGGCTGACTTTGCCAATTTCCTGAAATTTCCTTGATGGCAAACCAAGCCCATTTCTGTCGCTGTGTATATATCTGGGCCTTATACACAGCAGCAAGGACACACTTGATCTCATTCTGTCACTCTGAACATCAGCTATGTGTCAGGGTACAGAATGAATTAAACTCTGAGCCAAGTCTTGCTGCAGTGAGGCTGAAAAAAGACCGACTCCAGCTGTGTCCCTTTCTCTAATGGTTTCGGTGTATAAATTTGGTATGCTGGACACAGGTTCATTATATTAATTACAAATCCTGACATTAAAATCAATTCTTACTATGCATTCTAAGTTTACAAGGGCTCTACCTGATATTAAACCAGCTAGTAGCTCTGCAGTAGAAAAAAGGTCTCTAATGGAAAGTTATTGCCAGCAGCTCCTGTTGTCAGAAGGCTGCAAACAGAAACTGAATAGTTTATGAAGAACCGAACTGTTCCTATGTGTGAATCCACAAAGCCATTATTAAATATATTTGTATTTCTTTCGGGTGGTTTACAACATGATACATATTGCACGGGTTTTACGTACAGATCTTTCAAATGATTTTAAAGTAGGTCACCCTGGTTCTTACAGCATGGCTAGGAATACTGCAATCGTTTTGAAATTTTTACTTTTGCACTTATTTGAAGATCTTTTACATTTAGTGGGCTGTTTTTCAAGAACTCTTGTGTTTTTGGATTCACCCTAAAGGAGTTTACAAAAGGCACACACACATAAAAACTAGGTTTAACTAGCAGTCAGATGAAGAGTATTTCTGTTTTAATTTTTACTGCAAATTAGGTTCAATGTTATACAGTTCTCTTCAAATTCATAAAGAGCCAGCCTAGAAGGAGAGGTTGAACGGCCAGACAACCTGCCTCCTGACAGGGTAAGGCCATATTAAAATATAGGAGACCATCAACTGAAACTCGTCCACATCTATTTTTGGTGATGGCCTGTAACCAAAATTTGCTGCCATTACTGAGGAAAGCAAACTGCGTTGATAAGCATCATGTAAAAAATTCAAAGTTTCCAAAAAACGCTACAAAAATTATGTTGCACGACAAATCCATATGATACTGTAAAACAAAATACAATCACTTAATACTTTTTCTCAGCTGTGGTACATTCTCGAATACTTTAGAAGGCCTCAGATCTTTCATACTTCATCAGGCAGCACTTTTCTTCCTTACTCCTGTGTATAGATACACTTGCTACTTGTAACTAAATTTGTTCATCAGCTATTTCTGAATGTGTGTAAGTATTAAGCTGAAGGAAACTGGCTAATACAGATGTCTGGTGGGCAACAGATATTTACATGACTATCACTATTCAAAAAAACCCACGATTCACAGCTCGGAGCAATAATTCACACTATGACATTTTAAGTTAGCCATATTTTTTTTCGGTTGCAAGCACAGAAGTCATATAATCAGACTGTACTGTTCAAACCCCCGACCCTTTGTAGGGCATTTTAATGCACTTACGTGTTATTTTTCTTATGGATATAACAGAGTATGCTCACCTGAAAAGGAAAAATGTTGTCAGCTCTATTCAAACTGTCTTCCATCCACGATTTTGGAGCAAAGGCTGAGCTGGGTCGAGCATATTTCTGCAACTGGATATGATTACTTGCAAAATTCTTCTTTAAGGGCGAGATGGAGTTCAGGGGTGTTATCCCTCCGTTCAGTCCCCTGCGGTGGTCTCGACCTTGGGACCCACCCCACCCACCGTATCCACCGCCACCAGGGCTCCAGGAAGATGGTGTAGGCGATGGACTTTGGTAGCTGCTCCATGGAGAAGGTGGCTTGTTAAGATTATTAGCCAAATGAGGCAACTGATTAAAAGCAGCATTTCTATGTGTGAATGGAGGTGGATGAGGACTTGCAGGAGACCTCCTCTGTTGCTGATGTTGATTGTGATGATGCTGAAAATGGGGGTGATGAGGGTGGTGTTGAGAGAGGGGTCCAATTTGGGGGGAAAAGCTACCACCAAAGCCAGGGCTGACGTGATGTGGAAAATTCTGAAACAGCAGAGCACCATTATTAGCTGAGGCAGTAGGGACCCCTCCCTGATGAAAAAAACTTGCATCTTCGTTGATTATTGTAGAAGAAGAAGGAGCTATAGCTGCAGACCAGTTACTAAAACCGGTCAGAGAAGATGCAGTGGATGTCAAGGGCTGTGTCGAAGTACCTAGCCCCGAAGCCTCTTGATAATCAAATCCTGTTAACACCGGCGATTCTATTCTTATTTTCTCCTTTCCATTGCCGTTCTCTGAAGAAGTATCGCCCTGATTTTCTTCAGTTTTAGCTTTCTCCGGTTCAGAGAGCATGCCTGCTTCCTGACTTTGACCAGGGGAAAGCTGCTGTTTTTCTAGGGACTCTTGCTTTTCCTGTTGCTGAGTTTTAGATTTTTCTGACCCCAGAATCTCATCCTGAATATTATGGGCAGCTGGAGCAGGAAAGAGCCAAGCTGACCCAGCACTACTGCCATTGGCAGCTGTGTTATTATTTATAAAAGCAGCAGGGTTGGGGGTTGCATTTTGATGATGGTGTGGAGGCTGCAGATGTGGATGAAATCTGACTGGAAAAGCTGACTTATTTCCAGTGTTGTTTTGCACTAACACTCCAAACCCGTAATCCCCCATTTATTATATTTAGGGTTTGAATCCTCCCTGTAAGAACAAGTTGATGTTTAGTGTTTACCTCGTCCTCTCCTGAGGCGAGATTAGCAAGTATCCCGGTTTTAGCTAAATATTCCAGTTTCTCCCTCCACGCTATTTCTTTCAGATTTGGATAAAGATGTTTGCTTTTTGCAAAAGATAGATCTCTTCAACTATTTAAATGTGTCAATTTGTGTCCGTTTCCTTCCTTTGGCCAGGAGGAAGGGAAAAAATAAATCTTTGGTTCACAAAATAAGAGGTTTCCTTTTTCTAAAGGAAATGCACAGCAATGAGAGAAAAAGCTTCTAGGGAATAACGATAAAGAGATTCTAACTATCCTGTTTTTTTCTTCCTCAGCAGCCTTGGCTCGCCCATAAATGAGTTAAGAGGGAAGAAAAAAAAAAATAATATATATACAATGACGTCTGGTCCCCCGACCCCTTGGCAGCAAAAAATAGATTTAAATCTGGAATAATTTAATACATCTCTATAATCTAATATATATTTGTGTCCTGTTCAAAAAGAGTCTTTGCTGTGGTTAAGGGAAAAATTTACCTCAGGATCTCAGCATTCAGAAGGGTGAAAAGGGGGAGTGAGTTACAGAAGAGGCTTTTCCCCGTGCTGCTGGGTTTAACCTATTATATTTAGTAATAATACACACTCTGTGTGTGTGTGTGTGTGTGCGCGTGTGTGTGGTTGTTTAAAGGGGTAAGATCTTATCTCAGGAAATTAGTATTCTATGTGTGTTGGGTGGGGAGTGAGTTGTGCAGGAGAAGGGTGGATTCTTGATGCTGCTCCTTTTGGGCTGGGTTTCTGAGCTCGCCAGACTCGCTTCTTATTTACGATCCAATATTTGCGTGTCCTTCATATGAGTCCCGGCTGTCCGGAGAGGAAGATTTTCATCTCAGAAATCAGCGTTCGGGGAAAGGGAAGGGAGGGGACAGCGAGTTGTGCAGGAGGAAGGGGAAGGAGATTGTTTCTTGCTCTCTCTGCTGCCGGGAGGGTGGTTTCTGGTGCGGGGCTCGCCTCCTTCCACCCAGAGAT
>NW_009647748.1:1759231-1771811 GCF_000708025.1 Charadrius vociferus | reverse complement strand
GGGGCCGGGCTGTGACAGGGCGGGCTGGCTGGGGGCACCCCAAGCCGGTGGCCATTGACAGTCATTCCCTGCTGTAATATCGTGGCTAATATCTAAAAATCAAATCGTGCCCGAAACGCTGCTGTTTGTAACGCCTTTGGGTTCCCAAGGGCTGAGCGAACAGACAGCCTAGACGCCACGCTCGAGCCATCCAGCTTGTGGAAGGGAAAGTCAGCAAAGTAGTGTCACCGAATGCTCAGAGGGCAACTTATGTGGAGAAAATACCACACCACCTGACTTCTGCTTGCTTTTGAGCTCTTGAAACATGGAAATGGGATACCCTGACAGAGGGCGGTATTAAAAATGTGTGAAAAACTTCGTGAGTTTTCCGAGATTGTCAGTCTGGAAGCCTTTCGAAACTCCCACATGCTTAGGTGTTTTAAAGGCTTTCCCAAATAACTTGGGCTATTTGAGTTTCAAAAAGGCAAAACCCACTAATTAGTGAAAGACACAAACAGATAGAAGCAAATAAACGGGCGGTAAATCAGAATTATGGAGGGGTGGTCTCTACTGCGGGGCCCACGCTGAGCCAGCCTGGTCCTCCCTCAGCGTGGGGGGAATGGCTGCTCTCCCCGTGGGCTGGAGAGGGGTTTGTCTGATTTTCAGCTGTATTTCTCCATGAAGGGGCAGGAGGTTTGAGCTGTGACAGCCAGCAAGCCTCGTCTTTCGGGATGACGGATGAGGCCAGCGCAACATTTTGAGCGCAATAAATAGAGGTGTTTATGGGGAAGGGGATTACAGAGACTGAAGCGCAGCTCTCAGAGCTGGAGGGGTGGTGGGACCAGAGGAGCTTTGTTGCATTACTCTGATATCTTGAACTTTGTTGTGGCTCGCGGAGTGCCTCCTGGACCAGCGTACCTTCACCTCAGCCTGGTGTCAAACTGGCTGGAGCGCGGGGTACCTGAGGGCAGGATTGCCCCAGTGAGAAATTCTGTCCCAGTAACCAACACGAAGGCCCTAGTTTCTAATATACTCTAGGAAGTTCTAGATTGAAAGTGAATGCATGTTACAGCAAGTTGTACAACATAAAATATTAATTCAGCGTGTATTTTGTATAGCTCTGGTATTTGTTAAACATTTAGTGATTATTACTTCATCAAGCATAGCAAATCTGTATAAAAGCAATGGTCTTGGTTGTCCCTAGCTGCCAGGCGTAGAGTGAAATTCCAGTTCTACTTCTGCTGCGGTTACAAGATGGCTAATACCACACATTGCACATCTGATTGGCTTTTTATATATACAGTTATGTGGGCTACGGGCACAACCATGGGTCCAACGCTGATGTGCACTTTAGAATTTATTCTTGCACAGAAACGTGCATTGTTCAGGAGCATCATAACTTTTGTGTACTACAGATCTGGTTTGTAAAATAGTTAATTACTGGGATGTGTGCCCTTTTGCACATCTACAAATTAGAATACGCAAATGAAATATAGTTCAAAATTAAATAACAAAAACCCCAGTGAAATTAAAATAGCTATATGTAGATATACCAGTAGAAAAATCAAATGGAAAAGGAAACATGGAGAAACATTTCCTGAACAATCTTCATTTAGTAGTGGGGTATCCACTGCTGCCTCCTCCAAGACTCTTTCCAACCTGCTCAGTCAGCTGATTGTAAGTTTGGATGATACAGATACTTTTACCAAACCCAGTATTTCTCAACAATCTTATTAAATGAACTTTTTTTTATTTGCTATCATATACACCTTGTTTCCATGTGTGCAAATGGACTTGTTTACATACGGTGAAAACATCATTGTTTGTGAACATGTAATTGCTGGGTTATAACTTCCCCTTTTGATTACTGTTTGCAACCGACGTGAGCCCATCGGATATTAAGTGTTATTTTCCTCTGCATTTTCCCAGTCATGTTGTTATTATCATCATCATCATCAGATTCAGTGTTAGCAAGCATTTGTGTCAAGAAGCTATGAACCTGGCTCCAGCAGCAGATTGCTGTTACATGAATAGTTTGGGAAAGACTGAGTAGATGGCCGTAATTTAATTCCAGGCACGCCCTTGCAATGCATTAGGGTAGATGCAGATCAGCTAGAGTGATAGGAGTAGAACTTCCAAAATCTGACTTTAATCACTTTGCTTGACAAACATGGTTTGCTGAAACCATGGGAGGTTTCTTAAAGTCTGACATTTTGATGGTATCAGCTGCCCAGCAGGATTTGTGTCATTTTATTCAACCTCTTTGAGGAAAAATGCCTGAACAATATCCAGGGATCGCAGTCACTACATTTAGTTGCAAAGAAGAATAAATCACTAAAGAAAGTGAGTAGCGTCTATAAATAAGTGCATTTAACAACCTGTGAGGAAATTGTCACTTCGATGGCTGGATGACGTAAAGAGTCTCAAATAATGTGTCTGAGCTTTATTTGGAATGCATGAAGACCAACAGGATTTTTTTGTTTAATTGTCTCATAAGTTTTGCAGAAACTAATCATGAAATCAACTACCTGATTAACTTAAAATTGTCAAACGTTTTAAAATTAATTGCTTTTAATAGCAATAGAATTTCATTTGCCACCTTCTTTTATAGAAGAGAATCTTCCTTTCCCAGCTGTCTAACACCGCAAAACCAAGCTAGTTTCCATTGAGTGGTAAAGATATTATTGTTGTTGCTTTTCATTACAGACACATTAAAATAGTGACAAGCATTCATAAAGACTTTCTTATTGCTCTAATTCAACATATAGCTAATGGTATAAGGAAGATTTTTTTTTAAAACACTCAAGCCCTAAACTCAAATCTTTGCACAGTCAAATCAACCCTTTATCGTGTAGCAAGTGACACAGTGATTTTCCTATAGCTTATACCATGACCTAACTTTTGGATCGACTTAAAACATAAGAACCAAATATTAAAAAAAAAAAAACAAAACCAAAAAAAACAACCCTTGGGCATCTAAATAATGTGCATCTAACTAATTTAGCAATTTAATCCTAAATTTCCCTTTACCTCAACAATAAATATCCAAGAATATTTTCAATGGGAAAGAAGAGAGAGAGTTTTCCCAGTAGTGCTTGTCCCCATACAGCGATGAGATTCAGTGTCCAGATTTGCCGCCACATCCACCTGCAGCTCAGTCGGGATGTATCTAACACCTTTCACCTGAAAGGGGTTTCAGACTGAATTACTCTTGAAGTACTTTTAGTCATTATGGTACCTTACACTAATAACTATAAGCACCTAATGGATTCAGTTCTGGAAGCAATTTAACTCTTCTGGCTACCTCACAGGAGAGGATTCCCCTGGCCACTCCGGCTGGCATCATTAGGCAGCTTTAGCTGATGACTGCCAGTGGCACTGTGCGCTGAGCAGGCTCCCCCCACAATCAATCTCCAGGATCACAAACCCCTTGACAACCTCTTCACTGTGAGACTAAATCACAAGTGGGAACATATTGCTCTCCTCTGAGGATTAGTTTTCCTCGCTTGCTTTTATTCTGACAGTCTCACCATAACACATCACCCAGTAAGTGCTCGGCTGTGACTCAGGTCACGGGAAAAATTGAGGATGGCTGAACTGGTGTAGAAAAATCTGTTTGCTCACTTTTACTTGGTCAGAAACAATCTCGAGATCTGTGGTTTTCTTGAGTCTGGTGTAGCGCCCATTCAACCTTTCACCCAATGAAACACAGAAAAGGGGAAAATCTTCAGGGCAAAATGGAACAATTTTGTCAGGTGGGCTGCGTAGCCTTGGTAAGGTTGTATGACCCATAAGACGTGGAATCATTAACGATAATTTAACAGAATTATCTCACAGATAAACTAAACCTGAAAAAAAAATGGAATCCCCAAGAAGGAGCCTCTCCAGCTCAGTCACGTCCCTCATCCTGGGAGACTCCGGGAGAACAGATGTGTGGTTTGTGATAGACCCCGAGTGTTATCAAATCGAGGTCCTATTGAGCTAAGAAGTGAAACGACTTACAGAGCTTAGAAGGGACTCCTTATGGAAAATGCCTTGCCAGCAACCCTCTTTTTTTAAAATCAAAGGCCTGTCAGCTCTCATGCATCTGCTGATTGCAGCTGTCACGGTGTCATCTGGAAAGAAAGGTGAACCCTGGGTGACTCAACACACGAACTTCAAACGTTAACACTGCATACATTGCCGATTACACAAACAGTGGACTGATGCACCTATTTAACACTGGTGGTGGGGAAATTGAGAATTCAAGTCTTGCTGATGCACATTTAAAGTCATCTTCTGCCTTAAAAAAAAAAAAAAAGAGGAGCAGAAAGAGGATAAGAATCTCTTTTGTAGGAGCAGAATTATCAACTGTATCTTCTGTATCAAAAACTGTAACAAGGCCTGATGTCTTCTTGAATGTCAAAAGCCTTATCAGGATGTCCAGATCTCTAGTTTTACATTAATAATGGTTGTTTTTATCTTGTCCATACAAGAGCCTACAGCATATGAACACAATTTAGTAAATCAAATTAAAATCAACACTATACTTACAGCAAAAGGACTTAGGAAGGGTGCACTGGGCTCTACTAAAATTCAAAGGGATCATTTACGGGATTATTTGTCACTCAGGTGTTTCTCCACATTACTTTAAGTCTAACGTATCACATAAGACACAAGACTTGCTCACGTTCAAGGGTAATAAAGGCAACCGACAGACCTGAAAAGCTGCGTCAACATTTTGTCCTAAACAATTGCTCCAGGAAGGCTGAGCTAAAAACTCTAGGCAAGCTGTCAGTAGCTAATATTAGCCTACTCGTAGGGATTATTTTTTTTATTTCAGAGCAGTTTTCAAAGACTGCGGAAAATGTTCTCTAGGCCACAGAGAAAATCCAGCAGTTCATTTTTTGCTGATGCAGCTGCAACTGCTGTTTGCTAGATCATATCAGCTTGGTCATTGCAATATCAAAGTATGATTTTATAAACCCAGTAAACCATTTAACTCTTGTGTAAAACACATTATACATGCTAATGGCTTCATTTGGCTAAGCCGGCTTCGTCATTTTTCTGCAACTGGATAAAGGTACTATATATATTGATATACTCTCATACGTTAAGCAACCCCTTAATGGAATACATTGCCTTGGAGTCTTTAGTCTTTATGAAAAAATCCTTATCACTGCCCAGAGAACTATTTTGTGTGCAGTAATTATGTAATATTAATGAACAATATTACGTACAACTGTATTTTCCAGCCCTATTCTTTATATGGAATGTATTTTAGAATGACCTGACACTGCAAAAATGCCTCTAGCTTCCACAGCTCATGTAAAATACAATAAATACATAAATAATTTAGAAGAGGAAATAGGTGGTGTTCCGAAGGCGGTGGTGTTCTTGCCACTGTACTTCAAAATCTGGCGATGCGACCTTTGGAAACTCTTTTTTCATTTAAGGTACTGCTCCCTCAAGCTGGACAAAAAATTCCACACAGATGCGGAACTTTAAAATGCAAATTTGAAAGCTAATTTTATAACTTTATTGCTGAAATTGTAGAAGGAAAAAAGTACATGAGGGGTATCTGCCCACTGCAGGCTTTCACAGTGAGCCTCACCTGTCTCTGGGCTAAGATGGGATTTCTGAAGCTGAAAGTTCCTAAATTTTGATCACAACTGCATCGCAGCATTGCCTCCGCGGGGGAACCAAAGGGAGGTAGCTCTCCAGCACCTGGTCGGTATGCTGGGGGCTGCCCCACAACCCTGTCCAGACAGGCACGTCTGCCACGGGAGAATGGCAGTCAGCCTGCAGGCACGGCCTCGGGCACAGCCGCGGTGCCCTGTTCCAAAGATTTGGGAGGCTGAGCCAGCCCCGGGCACGCCAGGACAGCCTGTCCACGGGCACCCACCGCCTCTCTAAGAGGCATCCGGAAGGCAGTAGTCAGGACATTTAATGGGAAAGGAGCCGCTTACTATGGAGACTTACCTTCTCAATCTCTCTGGTTTTTTGTTGTTGGGATTTTTTCCCACCTCTAAAATAAAATAACTGGTTATTTAATTCCTGTTAATAAAGGAGGAATGCATCAGGGCTGTTGAAAGGGCCAATTAGTCAGGGCTTATAAAGTGCACTGGTGCTAAGTATAATTTTTACTGCAACTCGGTGACACCTTCATTTCTCAAAATAAGATTTCATAGCCTATTCATTTACAAAGTGGGCTAGTGCCTTTGGGTATTTGGGAAGGGCAAAAAGACAAATTGAAAAGCACCAAATCATTTAATTTCGAAGTGCATTAAGCACACACCTTCCAATTTTCTGACTAAAATGTTCATCACCTTTTTCCAAAGAGGTTTGTATTCAGGGCACAGAAAGAGTTTGTGGATTTTAGATTCCTGAAATACTTAACAATGCTATTCAAGGGAAAAAACACTGGCTTCTTGTCCTAAAAAAACAGATTCACGTGCGAAGTGTTAATGAATCCGAGTGACAGCTTCAGGATAAAAATAGCATAAAACTCCCCAAATGTCAGCTAAGCAAACATTTTCAAGAACAGAATTTCTGAAAAGTGTGAGATAGAGTAATAAAAAGAACAAGGAAAACAAGAGACTAATTCAGAGTGACCCAAATGTGGTTGGCCTTTTTTTTTTTCCCGACCCGGGAGTCGCAGTACCCCTCACCGCAGCGTGTCAGGATCGGGCCAGCGGGGCTGGGTCCCAGTGAGCAACGATCTGGCTCCAGCGCAGCGCCGGGGCTGCTTGGCTCATTTTGGAGCGTTGCTTGCTGGAATCTGTAGTCTCCAGGCTGCATCTCCATTATTAAAAAGGAGAGCAGTGGTAATCTGCTCCATTTTAGGCAAATTAAGTGCAGCTCTTTGGCTCCTGGCACAGTCCCAATACGGCTCAGAGATGAGCGTAATTCCACAAAATCCATAAAATTCAGAGCCTAAGACTGCTACTGTTCCCCCTTCGCCATGCCTCGCAGATAATGTAAAGTCCTCTGCTGGGGTTCTTCACAGGGGAGAGACATATTCTGTATGTGCCTAATGAATTTGGGTTTTCTGTGGGCTAAGGGGACGAGTTAAGAAGAGAGTTTCAGTCTTACCTTTGAGTTCCCTACCTGAGGGGTTTCGTGTTATATTTCCACTGGCAAGGGAGGGGGGGGGATGTTGCATATTCAGTGTTCCCCTCCTTCTGCCTTGCAGGGGAAAGAGGGTGTGTTTCCACCGACAGAGTAGAATGAACTCATGCTTTCCAATTTTTCCCCATGTTAGGAAATAGGTCCTGTCTCATTACTGGTGACAGCACATATTGGTAGGTCATAGAGCAAAGGGAGAGCCTTGCGTAGAACAGCTGGGGCCCAGAGCCAGAAATCTCATTAAAGTAAGCTGCTGCTATTTCCAGCCTGTAATAGAGCTTTGGAGCTTGATTATATTCAGTGAAAGCAGGTCATTACAAACACAGTGCTTTTTGCATATTATCTAAATTGAAATAATAATATGTTCTCTCCTTTCATGTGCTATATTGATAAATCCCAACTTATGAATGAAACATGTTGATTAGTTAGTTAAAAATAATTAGTTCCATATTATGCCTCCAAGTTTAAGGCTTGATTAGTGCAAACAAATAACTTTTCTTGACAATAACTCATTTACAGATTATTCTCTTAAATGGAGCACACAGGCATAAAAATAACTGCAGCAATAAATTGTGTTATTTGTTCTCTCTTTCCTCTTTGACTTGCAATATAACAGTACTTTTAGAACTTGAGAGACAGAATATCTATATGCAGATTCTGATCTCAACAGCAATTGCCACAGTGCAACTCTGGCGTTACTTGATTGGGATGGCGGCGTACCAGATAAGAATGTGACCCATAAATGTTCTTTGATTCAATCGTTCTGGCCATGTAGTCCCAAAAGAACAACAATTATTGCTTACAGTGACTGAGAATATTGCTCTGCTTAGCTTCTCGTTATTTAACTTGCATTTAAATATTCTGATATTTACATCAAAAGTGAGCTAATGAGTGGTTGGTGGCGGCTTAAGGTTTCCCTTAGTAGTGGTAGCACTAAGTAACCTTTTCAGTTCTTTTGAAGGACAACAAACCCTACATGAACATTTTTTTCTAGTCATCAGTTCACCAAAGTCAGCACGATTTAAAGATGTCCATAAAGCTTAAGCACAGTCCTGAATATGAACGTTTTCCTGAGCCAGAGCTTAGGGCAGTCATAAGGACAAAGTCTTTTTCTTAACTTCCCTCGGGTTCTTCTCACACTGGCAAAAGATGGGACCATAACCATTTACAGGAGACATCCACTAAAGAAAGGCTATACATTGATAGCATTATGGTGTATATATACTATAATAAAATTAGATAACATCCTGGTAAAAGCCTCGACTCTGTTGATACTACTGTCTCTGCAGTTGCTCCCACCTACGTAGCCTCCCTGGTGGAAAGTTATGGCTCTCAATTATCACTGTGAAAATCCAGCCCTATTTTGGGAGTGATTATAACTTGTGGCAGTCATCTACGGTGTGGGAGTTTGACGGGGTTGTTAGAGAATATCAGCCTTCGTATTTAGGCGCTGGAGCATGACAATTCTGGATGAGGCAAATAATACACTTTTGTAAGGCATTTTTATAAACCACTTTCCTTGCTGGTTGACAGGAAAACTTGCAAAGTTTTCCCGGGAAGAGAACCAGACCCATGCTCCACGCACCCTCTTTCCAGATGGCCAGCGAGGGAGCTAACTCAATAGCAGCGGCTGTGGTGTGGACACTTGTCCCCTGGTGGCTGAGACCCCCAGTTTACCAACTAGACATAATCACCAAGTAGCCAGTAGCTGGAAATGGCTAAATCTCTACTGTTTTATGAAAGACCTGAAGTGACTTACTGGTTAAAAACTCTTCAATCCTTCCCAGTCCTCTCAGAGGGCACTTACTGAGAAATGGTAATGGGTTACAGTCTCAGTGTGCTTTTACAGCACTCGATGCCAGAAAAAATGGCATTAACCCACTCTCCTCCCCATATCCTGGACCTGATCGTCAATGCTAATCAGGAGTAATTGCACTGAAGTGAAGGGAGTTATACAAGACCTGTGTAAAAGTGGAATCAGATCCATGTATCATACGTTGCAGATTCCTGGCAAAATATGCTCTATTTACTTGAGGAAATTAAAACATTTCAAAGAGCCTGGATGATTTAGGGCCTATGTTCTTACTTCCTAGAAATTAGAACAGTACATCAGGTAATCAATAAGTGTATAAAACTGTCTAAAATGCAAGCATTGCAGAGGTCAGGAATGGAAGAAACGCAGCTGAAATCACTTTACATGATATACTGGAAAAGCAACATTATTTTTACCAACAGCACTGAGAAGCCATTGCAAAAGGCAAGAAACTGATTTGATGGTATAGCAAACAGCATTTGTTTCATAACGCAAGTTTTGCCATTTCTCTGACAAATACAACTGAATACAAGATTAATCTGTTCAGTTAAGCACTTTGGCTCCAACCTCTGTTGAACTTTAAGAAATTCAGGGAAACAAGCTCTTGGGTTGGGCCCATCTGTATCAGAAACACAGCACTGCATTCATACCACATTATCAGTATTTTTTTCACTTCAAATCACAAGCACCAGGCAGTGTGGGGTGTATATCTCCTCGATGGTCTGTAATAGAAATTCCTGTTACACGCAAAGCCTCTCCAGTTCTTCCAGAAGAAGAGGATGTGTTAAAATTAATGAAAGTGCTGATTCTGCACAACAGACGCCGCAGATCCTCCAGGAGCTGTAGGAAAGAAATGGGCTCTTAAACAGGTAGGGAGTCACTCGGCTCCTTCCCTCGAATCTGAAAGAGCTGCTTGATGAGGCTTGATGAGACTTATAGGTAAGCAAGAAATTCAAGAAGGAAATAGCCAGCACTTTGAAAGCATAAGCTGGCACGTAGTTATCCGACTTGTAATAACTCATGGATCACTGTATCAGCTCCTGGGCTACTGCAGGAGTATAAAAAGGCTGCTAGAAAGAGGAACAAACACTCCTCTATGCTGCTTCTTCCCCCTGCGTTACAATAAGCCAAGGCTTGTGATGTTTGGCCAAAGAATGGGGAAACCTGGGAGTGACTTTGGACAATACATGCTGGTGATCGTGAGTCACTGGCTAATGTTAAAGGCAGATCTACAGTCAGATGTAGCGTGTATAACAGCGACTTTGTTTGCCATCAGTGGAGTTGCCATCTGCTTTATGCCCAATCTGAATTTTGCATCACGTATGCTCCTGATGGCATTAAAAGAAATTCTTGTGAATGTACAGTGAGGGGAATAGACCCCTGCAGTGTCAGCCTCAGTTTTGAATGGGTTGGCTTTTTTGGCTTGTCACATCTTTCTAGTCTCTAAACCTCTGCCTTTGTATTGTAATATGGTATGCCGTAAATATCTGTAATGGAACGGATTACATCAGCTAACTCGGTGTTGCCAATCTCAATATTAAACTCTGCAGCAGTAAGGAGCCCTGCCCAAAGGACTATGACAAGTATTTAGCTCCATTTATATTAGAATACAAAGTACAGAATAAACCCACATCGTTTCTGGCAACTGATACTACCTGTCAGATAAGAATGGCACAGGGGAAAACAATGCCATAGCATTGAAGTTCCTTCTCAGAATTAAGAGCTGTGGCGTACTTGATACAGGCCTTTCCTAAATTTGCTGTAGGTTAGTTTTGGGTTTTTTTTTTTAAATTGTAAGTCCCCATCCCCAATACCCAAACAAAAGCAAAAAGTAGTTTCCTATTTCTACACCCACTGACTTCGTTAAGGGCTTGCCACCTGCAACAAGATCTGAGATGAGATCTGCTGGGATTTTAACATATTTTCAAGTTGTTTCAGATACACAAAAGACACTGGTTAAAATTCTTAAAAATACATTCAACATTTTCTTGCGGTTTCTATACAGTCGGTCATCTGCACATGGGCTGTACTGTTCTCACAGCAATTTCAAGTTTGCTGGATGTTGGTTGGAGCCAAATAAAATCCCATTCCTATGAGATAAGTCAACATTAGGTTCCAGTGAGCTTGACCAGAACTATTGTACCCATGTTCGACTGTTCATCAGAACTTCCTCTTTTTCAACCCTCACCATGAATATTCTTGGAAGAGACTGCTCAAAGATTTAGGTAGCAAGTGTGAAATAATTAGACTCAGTGGAACACAAGTTCTAAAGCGTGGGAGGCGTGATTCAGCACTTCATCTTTCCAACGTTAATGATTTGTTGTTTATTTTTTGGAGATTTTCAAGGGAAAAACTGGACTGACTTCTCTGCATGGGACTTAAGAGATTCTGTAACTGGAAAGATAAAGAAGTTGGCAGGAACTTCCTTTATCCACCATGCTGTTTTCTGACTGCTGCTAGCCACATGGAGATGGCTTCATTTCATGAGTATTTACTGCATATAAATTGCAAACAGCATGTTGAGAGGTTCTGAGGAAAGAAGCAATAAAACCACAGAAAATATGAATGCTCAAAAATTGTATTGTCTTATGAATATGGATCCTCAGGTCCTGTGCCTTTATTTCAGCGAAGGAGCTGGCCTATTGTTTCTATTTAAAATTGGTTGCCATGGTGGTATCATCCGGGCTTTCACCCTGATGGAAACTGCATCCATGACGCAGTAGCGCTGGCAACCCAATGTTTGCATCTACCTCTAACACAGGACTAATTGTGAAAACGGAACCTGACTGTTTACCTTTGCATGGTAAACAGGTTCCTTAAACACGCATGTGCCTTTTGCTGTTAAAACTGCGTGGAAGTGGAAAAGCAGTGGGTTTGACAGCATCTGAGGCTGCGCAGACCTCAGACAACATGGAAGTGCTGAAGTGAAACTCCATGACCAGGCTGACCCTTCCCCAGGCGTGACACTGGTGCGCGGTTTTGATTTTGCAGCACCACGTGGAATTTCTGGGAAGTTAGAGGTCTCACGCTTTGAGGCTGATGGGAAACCCTGCCTGACATTCAGATCTGCTGATATGAGAGTTTCTCTCTTCCATTTTCTAATGAGTCTCAATCATTAGCTGCCTTACTTCACGGGCAGCTGGCAATCCCATTAGTTAGGTGTATGGCAGCCACCATCAGGAGACTCAAAAATGTCTATGAACAATAAAACAGGCTGAAAAAGGGAATCTTCATATGCATTTATTTTAGTTGGCAGTTCAACTTCTGGTCTAAACTCACTATAGGTTCAGGTCTAAGAGTGCCAGAATCTCATGAGGGTCCTTTAGAACTTCACCCTGCTTCCAACTTGGTGCTGATTCTGTAGGGCACGTTCAAAGGAACAAACCCAAGACAGTCCCAGGTCTCAAAGGGGCATTTAGGCTTAAAGCTTTCTCTCTAATTAAAAAAGTTCTCTTGGAATACTAAGCCTCATACAGGGAACAGATGGGGTTAATGCTCTTCCCTGCATAAGCTGTCAGCTATACTTTGAACAAAAAGGCAGCAGCTTTACTAGCTGGAGTACTGCTTGTTAAATTGAATTCGATCTGGAGCATTAATATCAGTCCCTTCTCTTTACCTTTATTGGGAAATCCTCCTTTCCAGCATATGTGATAAGTGGGGGAGGAGGAACTCAAGAGCAGC
>NW_009647748.1:1747969-1759204 GCF_000708025.1 Charadrius vociferus | reverse complement strand
GGCAGTTTGCATTCTGCAGAGCAGAATCGACCAGGGGGGTGCCGGCTCTACGTGCCTTTCCAGTTTGCAAACAAAAAAGCTGGGCAGTCGCCTGTCTGTCTTTCCAGCATGCATATTGTATTTTAGCTGATGTGTCTGCAATGCCAATACTGCTGAGCTGTAAGTGAAAGATCTGCTGAGTAAGAAATTACTAAAGGCAAGCAAGAGCCTCGTTGTCTTTTGGTGATGTCAGTGTGACCCTTATCAATAATTGAACAGCTTTTCCAGGAACACAATCTAGAGAGACCAGAGTCTGTGTTACCACGCCGCCGCTTCAGTCCGATGTTCCAGGAAAGGCTGCTCTCCGCAGAGGCAACATTGTGCCATTTCTGTATTCTGCAGGCTCACGAAGCTGAGGCAGTGCTCCATCTGATACACCGCATCCCACCCACATGCTGTCATACGCAGCAGCATCGCAGGCTTGAAATGGGGACTGCTGTAAAAGGGACTGGCCTGTCTGCTGCGGACTGCAGCCCAGTGGGGTGTTTGGGGGGAGAGCTGTGGGTCTTTCACAGTCCCGTGAACCTTCACTGCTGACTTTTCCATCAGAAAGAGGAAAGCTGCAGGTCAGAGCTTCACCCCATCGCTATCACAAGGACTTGACCTGGACACTAAAGCCAGGAGCTCTGTAAAAACTGGGAAGTGGATTCCTGAAAACTCCTTCTTAAAAAGCTGACACCCAAAGGATGGGAGAAACCAGGTGATTTTGCATTTGTATCACTCTTGCAGAAGGACCCCTTCTCTTAATCCCTCCACATCAAAATGCCACTCTAAGAAGGGGCCAACTTGTAATAAATGCAGAAAAAAACCCAAACCCAACGCACAACAGGAGAGTATCAGGGGTTACCCTTGGTTAGGCCTTTTACATGGGTATATTCTCAATGATACAAGCTGAGAGCTGTGCTCTCCTGGCAACAGATTCTGTGGGACAGAATTTCATCCCTCGCCACAGAGCTTGTGTGCTACCCTGATGGCATAAAGGGGCTCGAAGCTGTGGCCTGTGGGGCTCTGCTGCCCAGGCACGCTTTGGGTAAGGCCCCGGCCCCTTCTCAGGCTCAGCCTTATCATTACGCTGTGATAGGGAGAGGCAGGAGAGGGATTTCTGCAGTAAATATTGTATCAGGCAGTCTGGGCTGCTTCAAATGAGAGCAGCTCATAAGGAGCTGCTAAATATAAAATCATCCTCAGGGCAGCTCCAGTTTAAGCCAGGGCACGTCAGCCCTCAGAGAAGCACAGAATCTCCTGGATGGGAATCAGATAAAGGTAGGATGAGGAGGAGAATTTGAAGTTTACAATTGAAATTCTGAAAAACAAATGGAAGGTGTGCCATGTAAAGGGAGAGAAGCAAAAAAAACCCCAGCAAACCAACAGAAACATGAAATGTCCAGCATCTGCAGTCCTAGAGCTTGGAATTTCAAATGTCCTCCACCACAGTCTTGTGCATTGCTCCCTTGCACTAATTGCCTGTCCTGCATACCTCGGTGTCCTCCTGCCTTGGATCCTCAGCTCATTCTAACTCTTCTCTCCCCTCTGGTTTCTTCAGACCATTTCTTCCCCTGTGTTTGTACAGTACCCCGCAACATATTGGTGCCCTAAAAGCTGCCAGTAATAAAAATAAATACAATAAAGCTTTCAGTAACAGAACCGAGTCTTCCATTGCTGCAGTCTAAACTCCACCTACTAAAAAGGCAGCAGATGTCCTCCGTGGTTTTCCAGTTTGCGTCCCCCAGTTCTGTGGATGGTAGATCTGGACCCAGTTCTCCACTTTACACTGGTGTCACTTGTTCTACTGGGGGTAGAAGTGTGCAAGAGAAGCAGATCTTCAAACCCCCCAAAAGAGATGGAATATCTGCTGGGGTCAGGTTCCTGCTGGATATTATTGAACTAGTTCAGTGATCCAAAACTAGATCTGAACTTTGCTGCTCTGACCTATATCTGACGGAGATAAAAGATTCTATCTATATCCTTCGGGCCACACAAGCCCATTTCTAAGCCGTATTGTGTTTCCAGGTTATATTACAGACAGCTGACTCTGCTGACTTCTTGCATCTGAATCATTCCTCCGCTTTTATCCACATTTTCAGCTGAAAAATATTGCTAATTCAACAACACATGGAAATCAACAGTTATCAGTAAACACCAAAGTTTAATGAGGTGGCAGAAGGACACACTAACTAGTATTTAATCGTATGAGCCAGACCATGGTGACAGGTTTACAAATACCTTTGCTGAGCTTCAGTGTCAACACAATTTTATATAGTAAAGGCAGGTCCTCTCTTGCAGTGTACTTGCACCATCCCTGAGGTTGGTGTCCCGGTACCTGCAGTATGCATACTCTCTATTCCATAGGCATGCCTCTGAGATGTTTTTCAAGTTCTCACCATACTCGGGCCAATTGCACTGCATATAATTAAGCTGCATTCTCAAAATAATCTTTTAATCATAGCATTAACGGCATAATTTTAAAAGAATAAAATAAAAACCCAATCAGATTCTACAGTACAAGACAAAATTAGTAAGGGAAAGTAGCTGCATCCCAATCTACTCTAAGCCAGCCCAATTTAACCTGTGGTTTTGTGATCTGCTACATCAATTTAGACCTATCGGGGAAAGTGCACACATCTTCTAAATGGCTGTTTACCACTGAAGCAGGTGCCTCGCAGTCTTTTATCCCTGGCACTCTATGAAAAATGAGCAAGGAAATGGAGCAGGACATATTTGACAAGTAGGAGTGGAGACAGACTAGGTGGGCACCTAAACAAGAGTCAGGAATCTAATTTGTCTTGGTATCAACAGTATTCAAGCCTCTAAACATCTTTTAGTACCTCGCCCCAATTGACTTCGACACAGTTCACCCAATAAATCTGTAGCAAAGCAATTCAAGTGTCCCCAGGTCATCTGCTAGCACCCAAAATAATAAGCTGTCTTTCTGCTGTTATGGTTGGGCATCGTAACAAATGGTTCTTCAGGACAGTAAAAGTGGTACATTTGACCTGTCGGGCCAGTAAAAACCCACCGGCTTATTTCTTCTTGTGCAGCCCTGACTTAATTCTGGCAGCTTTCCTGAGGGGTATGTGGCCTGTCCCAGAGTCAACTACTACTGTAGGCTGTGGGCTGAAATCCATCCAAGGTTCTGTGGGTCTTCAAGCCAAACTCTGCTCTCTGTGTAAAATGTGTTGCAACAGGCAACTCCTGCTGAGCAGCAGAAACTGGCCCAGGAATTACGGCACGGAGTGTGCGGGTTGGTGACAGATTGCTTTACCGACGCTTAAAACAAGAACACCAACCTGCAGAGATAATTAAGCAGTTGTTGCTAGGAGGCTTCAGAGCTGCTTTCTGAAGTTCTCCTAAAATGATGGGTGCTTTGTTTGATTTTTTAAGCAACTTTGAAAGCTAAATACAGCTGGATCAAAATCACCATAAAAGGGAATTGGATTTGGTGACCCTCCATTTCCTGAGACTAGTATTTTCTGGGCACAAACCAGCTGTTTGAATCTGTCTCTGAAAGATTCAAGAATGAAAAGCAGATTTTTTGGACACTGTTCATTTGCACTAAGATTGGAGCAGAACATCTCAGTCCAGAATGCGTATAGCACACACATACGATATACACTTCCACTCGTATTTAAAGTGACATGTGTATATATACATGCATATACAGTGTACACAAACAAACCTCCTTTTAGCATTCACGCATGTCATTTAGCTGTTGTAACACTTGTAATAGAGCTAGGCACCATTTAATTTTTCATAGTCCTTGATCACGAACCCAAAAACATACAATGAATTTACACTTTAAAATGTCTATACCACAACTCAGATAGTTTGTCAACATGTTACATTTATTTGAATTTGTTTGAGCTTTTCATAAAGTTTCTTTCGATTCTTCTGATCGGACAGTAGAACCTGAGGACATCTCTGTTTAACAGACAGATTAAAAATGGGTAAAAATAAATAGCAATTTGGTTTACTCAGGACCTTTGCTGAAAAGAAGAATCAAACTAAAACCACGGGGTGGTTATGCAAATAGTTAACATACAGTCTTACTGGAGACAAGGCACTGTCATTTTTCTCCTCAAAACTCAACTGTTTCTGCGTTGACAGTTTTCACAGATAAGTTATGAATGACATAAGCGTGATGGCTGAGGGAGGGAAGAGCACTGGAGTGACGTTGGAGGAAGACATAAAGTTTAAGGCCGAGAAACCCACTGACAAGAGAGACGCAAGAGAAGAATGGTGAGAAAGGTCATAAAAGTATGTACCCACACAAGGATTTAAATAATATTTTCAAAAAGCAGAGTTATCACATAAAGTCCATGCTCTATAAATAAGGGACTTTGCACAAAGTCCCTTACTGTCGGGGAGGGATCCACCGGGCAGAGAGGACAACATATTTCCTAGAGTCCTACTGTAGTCTGAGAGCCACTAACTAAATAAAAGTAGATTTTTGGGGCCCTTCTCCACCCTAAGTCACCAGGACGAATGGAAAGTGTATTTAAACGAGGTAAAGCAGTGATGAATCGCCAAATCTCCTGCCTGCTGACATGGATAACTCCTCCACATGGGATCTGCTTCTCTGGCTTCTGGCTGAGGTACCACCGATTTTCAGCGAGAGAAGTCACTGGAGTTAAATAAAATCACAGCTTTTTCCGAGTACCTTCAAGAGCAATTTGTATATTTGATTCATGTTCCAGAAGCGGAAAAATCATTAAGCCCATTAAAGGACTACTATTGAAAGCCACAGTGCAGGGGGGGTGAAGCCTGGTTACTGCAGCTGGATGGGGAAGAGAGAGAGAGACCAGTCTGTGAGCCCTCACTCTTACACTGCATAAAGCACCACGTATTTAGCATGGCTAAAGCATCTGCCTTTGACAGAGATCCTCTCACTAAGGACAGAAAGAAACGTTCATCAACAGCAACAAAAGACCTCGGAGCATCCCTCCTTGGCCCTTTATTTCCTGAGTGTGTAAGCCATGAATGATGAGTATGCTGAGGGTTAAAGTAAAAATAAAAAATTACTCTCTAGGAAAACATACAAGAAAAGGGCAGCTAAATCTTTGACAGATGAGAACACTTGGGGTGTCAGCAACAGGAGTTCTGATTTACACTATCTGGAGGGAGAGATAAGGACTCTGCAGTACAACAGCATCTAATAAATGATGCCCGCAGCACAATAACGAGAGCGAGCTCTTCATTTTATTTATTTATTTTGCAGTTAATTTAGTGTTCCTGAAAGCAAAGGCTTTTTTGCTGTGGTCACTGACAACACAGCCAAGTTCTCCCTCACTCCCAGCTCTGTCAAAAGGCACTTTATAAATAACTGGATAGGAGGATCGTCACCCCTGACCTGTGGGATCTACCACTTGAAAAGAAAGCTGAGGAGCACTGACGCCTGGCAGACAGAGCCTGTCCCTGCCCTGCAGATTGCTCGCACAAACCTACCTAGTTCAGACCTGGTCTTCAAAGCAGTAAGTAACGGGACCACCTGTATGTAGTAAGCACACGATGTACATAACCAGCAACTCTGGTTATTAAACTGATCTCATTTTGACTTCTGGGGGTCTGCTATGAGAATTTGAAATGAAGTCTTGAGACAAGAAGACCAGATCAAAGTTGAAATATGAAATAACAACTCCACTCTTACACACACTCCCCCCAAATTGGAAAAAAAAACCAAACACCATGCTAATATGGGGGATAAATTAAAAAAATCATCTAACACCTAATTTAGAGCCATTTCCTCTGCTTTGCAGGAAGGATTGCTGCATAATTTCAGTGCACTTGTTCAGAACAAGAGGTATTGCAAACACCTACTTTGTTTTTGCTGCTGCTTCCATGTTCCTCATTCCCTCCAGACTGTCCCTAGCTCATTAGTCATGTTGGGGCAATGATAAGGTGGAGAATGATTACATAGTTGGCTCAGACTTTTCCCTTCCCAGTACAGAGTGTGCTTGGATCCCTCCTGGGTGGAGACTGACCTGAATGCCTTCTTTAAACGGTGCAGATGCAAGCCTGTACTGTAATGATTTCCAGTTTGGTTATGTACCTGTTCCTGTTCCCAGGGCCCATCTTTCAAAACAGGACGGTCCTGATTCAGGTCCTATTGTTGGTTTTGTTGATGTGGGTGAAAAACTGCAGATCCCCACTGAAACAACTCACTTTTTCTCAGTTATCTTCAGAAAAAAAACATTACTCTGTGCACTCCTCACCTGTTATTATGTGCAAGTGAATTCGGTGAGTGAGCTTGTGTTGTGACAGTCCCCTGGGGAATATTGCCTCTGGGAATAACTTTCCGAGCTATTCAGAAAGCTCTTTGTGAGTGACTGCATTTGGAGATGCTCAGTGGTGAGATTCTGGTTTTGTCTCTCTCTCTTTTGAGCCCTGGGTTCCATGTTAGGACAGCGGTGGTTTTTACCCATCCCAACAACGACAGGTACCTCTTACCCTGAGACAGACCACGGCTCACCTCACTGGGCAGAACGTAGTCCTAGCACACGACCACTGTCCTCTGATACGCCGTGCAACTGAGTATGTGTTCGATCTTTTCCCCAAACCTTCCCTTCTCACATTTTCTTTTGCAGAAAATACTAACATCCCTTTCCTACCCGCTGAGCCTTGGCTTCCTCCTTGACTCAGTCTTTGACTCGACATTATGTCAAAGGTTTGTCGGCTGCTCTATGCTCAATTTTAGCCTTTCCTCTATTCCCACACTGAGAAAATTAATCCAAACACAAATCGCCTCATGACTTGCCTGTAGCAAATTTCTCCTTTCTGCCACAATGTCTCCGGTATTACCTGTTCAAAGCCATTCAGACTCTCTTCCTCTTGTTGCCCCACAGCCTCCCCCCAATTCGGCCCTCACATCTGTGCCCTTCGCACGCAGTGCTTACGGACAAGAAGGTGGAAGGTGGCGGGTGAGGACAGGGGGTTGGGTAGGAAGTTTTGGGCAGTGAAACACAGAACTGCTGGCAGCAGGGGCTGGCTCAGCCCTGCTGAGGTACCACCGCTCCAGCCCTGAGCTCCACACGGCTCTACCTGCTCTTCCAGTTCCCAGCTCCCACAGCTGTCAAAACACTTCTGCCAGGGAAAGTAATGCTCTCCCTCACCTGCCTCTGGCCGTATCTGTGTAATAAGCTTTTATGCCTTAGTCTTTGCCTAGAACATCTCCTGCTGCTTTGCACTTCTGCATCTGACCGAGCTTCCTACAAGAGCACCCAGCCCGGCAGAGGTCTGACCCGCTCGTGGCGGTGTCCAGCAGAAGAGGGGCAGTGACAGCTTCTGACACAGCTCCTGTCCATCTGCAGACACAGTGATGCGAGAGAGAACCAGGTGATACACTTTGCCTGCTCTCCCGCAGTTTTGCTTTCTTCAGACCGAGGCCTTAACATCAACCTCAGTGCCACCAAATGCTCACACTCTTGTCCAAACATCAGCGTAGGTCTGAAACCCGTCGTCAGCCCTCTTGGCAGACTGAGTGCTTAACCCAGTCGTTGGTGTGGCATCCATCCACTCCACCAAAATACATAAAATCCAAGAAACTAAAATATCCTAGACATTAATTCGGGCATCTGAAATCATCCCCAACTTATTTTGCTTCTAAGTCCATTAGTGATAAAAGGGACCGCAACAAAGATTTTTCAAAGCTGCTTTGGGATTTAGATTAATCTAATTTTAGGGTTTGTGCACCTACACATCTTAGGCTGCACTGAAAATCCCAAGCTAAACTAATTTTTTCTGGGGGAGAAGATGCCGCTAACCGAAGTGACGGGAACCGCTTGCCTTGCAGCTGAAGTCCACAAAGTCAGAAAGGCTGAGGGGGCCGGGGCGGAAAGAGGGGAGGCACGTTCACAGTGGAAAATGCTATTGATCCTTTGCCATAACAGCAATAGCCGGTAATACTGCAACATGAACTAACCTGCCCGTTACAGCAAAATGCTCAGCGATTTGTAAAAATCCCCTCTAGAATGTAAAGAACAAGACCAGAAAAGCTATTTAAGGTTTGCAGGTTTCCTCGGGCAATGAAAGAAATAGAAGCCTGATTAAGTCTCAGATTTGTTACTCTGCGGGCAAATAAACACATTCCCTGTGCTCGCGCACAAAACTGGCTTGGGAAGCGCTGGTGGTTGGGTTTGTCACTGCTGAGGGAGAACATGCAGAGAGAGGGGGAGAGGGAGAAAACGCTTTGCCTACTGTGAGAAACGTGCCCTCAGCTGAAGGCACGGCACAGTTCTCCCGTGTTGGGCTCATACAGCTCACCCCGTCAGCAATACCGAGCTTGGGGGAACACCCTGACTCGGATGCATTTCGTGATAGAAAGGGATCATCTCAACAGCCCTAATCCTTGTAAAACTTCTTGTTTTCTTTTTCCTTGGGCTTCAGAGCTCTAGCTTGCTAGATGCACTTTTAAATAAGTGCTAAAGAAGAAATTCCCTTTGGCACAGAGGAGCCACTAGCGAGATTTGGTATGGTGATGTACTATTCCAGATACAGGCTGAAATGAGAGTACTGCCATGCAAACAACTACATGCTCCCAGAAAATACCCTCTGGAGAATTATTGGAAACCATTTCCATCTGACAGGTTGGCACTCTGCCCTTTCCCGGGTCAGTGTTCTTCTTGCTGGTAGCAGCGACTGAGCTCTGTGCTGAAGCACTGGGTAGCGCAGGTGCAGAAAAGCCACAGTAAAGAGAGGATTTCTGAGATCTTTTATCATGTAACTTGAAAGGGAAAGAAACCCCACGCTGGATGGACATCTACTGACTTCAGAGGGAAGTGGATCAAACCATTTAATATTATTATTGTAATACAACAGTGCCCAAAGGGCCTTAGTAATGAAAGAGGCTCCATTGCAGTAAGTGGTGTATCAGCGCTTTCCAACAAAAACGTGGCGAGGTACGAATGAGAGGAACAAGCGGGTATGGACAGACCAGGCAAGGCAGCATGAGAGCAAATGAGTTTTCAGTTTGCTGACAATTCTGTAAACATGAATGAGTAATTTTGTTTGTCCGAGATTTTAGAAGTTAAAAGGAGGCAGCTTGGCACTGGACAAAAATGTTTCCCGCTGGACTTCGTAATAACTAAACTCCAGAACATTTTTAAATAAAGAGTCAGCCTGAATCAAAACAAGGATTAAAAAAAAAAATGCCTTGTTTGAAATGTCAAGTGAAATGGTCTGGACATTTCTGTGCCTTTTTCAAAATTAAACAAAAATAGGTTTTCAGGTATTTTAATTCTTTTTTTTCCCCAAATCTATGTTTTTGCCAGAAGGAACAGCTGGGTTGGAGGGAAACCATCTCACCCCGCTCCCTGCAAAGACCACATGGAAACAAGCCTGGTTATCTGGATAGCATCTCAGCTGCCAAACCACTCCTGAAGTTTTCAGTGCACTTCTGGGCTGAGGAGGATTTTGAGGAAGGATGTGACAGGGAGAGGGCAGCCTTCAAGGTACCAGCATGAGATAGGCTCTAGGAAAAAAAGATGGGAGCATAGGGTAGAAAAACAAAGAAGGGATCTAAGCTTTCTACAGCCTAGCAGACATGACAGATAGGACTGGGAAGATAATAATTTCTCTGGGATATCTCAAAGAAGGGGGAGCCCAGGGCGGACGGCACAGTGAGAGATGCTTCAGCCTGAGTGATGAGCCAGAAAACACCCCATATCTTGCAGGTTTTGAGGCAGAAATAACACGCATCTTGGAAAGCTCAAGGGACTAAGGATTGTTTCCAACCCAAAGAGATGGCACCAGCCAGCACTGTGTCACTCATGGTGAGACCCGACCTCTCAGAGGCCGCAGCGGTTGGTGTGAAAAGTATTACACTGACACAGAAGTGGAGAGGTGACCCGGCCTTTGGTGGTGAGCGAAGCAAGGAGACACCGACCTCCTTGACCAAGTTTGCTGAAGGCTTAGAGAAGACGGAGTGCTGTCACCAGATGTTTTCTGGGAGGGATGGGAAGAGGACCCTTTTCAAAGATGCGTGCTGGGGTGAGGAGCTACCAGAGGCACAAGGCAGCTTTGCAAAGCATTTCCAATCAATTATGTATCAGGGGAGTTTGGGAGAGATGGCAGGAGCGCTGTGCGCCTGTGCAGTAACACTGCTGCTAGAACAGACCATGGCTCCAAACGGGAACCCCGAGGCAGGAGCAGGGGGACCCCTTGGCAGAGATGGGCATCACCACAGCAGGGCATGGAGCTCAGCACCCTCCTGCTCTGTTCTGTGCCTCTCTGCAGGCAGCGGGGAACAGCAGCTGGGCACAGCACACGGGCAGGAAAGGGTGAGCAACCCAGCCGTGGCGTGAAGGGTTCAGAGGAGAGGAACTTGCAACACGTGTAGGCCAAGGGGGAGTTAATTTGGGTGTCACGTGAGAGCTGGCAGTGACCAACAATTTGGGCCCCGATGCCAGGGGTCTGATGGGGCCGTTGTGGTTTCCCCTGGAGTTGGCAAACCCATCAATGAGCACCCCGCACAAGCGCTGGCCTGTCGCACCTGGGCTGCGAGATACCTTGGCAAGCAAAGATCTTTCCTCCCTCTGCTCAAAACAGTCCATGAATGGGAACCTTTTTTTACTATTGTTCAAAATCATTTGACAAGCTACTTATTTTTTACCCTCTAATCATTATTTGATATTCAGGTATCCGGCTGGAATTTATTCCTGCTCTGTAATGTGAGAAATAAAACAGCTGGGGATTTTCCCACCGTGAAAGCTCACGGTGAGCCCATATAAAGTTTGCTCTTCCGCAAGCACTTGCGTACATGAGCTCAGTATTTCCACCCATACCGGTGTGAGGACTATTTAGCTGTGTGGGAATGCCTGAAGAAGACCTTTGAAGAGGGCTGGATCAAACTGGAATTTCAGTTTTAATTAATTGCTGTAGAAAATGTCACTGGTATTATTCACCCAGCTGTACTCTTATGTCATGTTTGCCTCAGACAAAGTTCTCCCATGTACTGTAATGAATCATAATATTTAAGATGAATACGGAGCGGCGGTGACATTCACCGGGGCTTTTGGCGGCTGGAGCTCGGGGTGAGCTCTGCCGGGCGCCTCTCCCAGTCTGCAGCTGGATGTGCTTCAATTTGACCCCATCCCAAGCTCCCCGGGTCTTTCCGTGCCAGCCAGCACGCGGAGGCAGGCAGGCACCCCACACGCCGCCTTCGCAGGGTGGGAGCCATGGGGAGGGCCTCTCTGCCCCCTCTGC
>NW_009647748.1:1671357-1747848 GCF_000708025.1 Charadrius vociferus | reverse complement strand
CAGAGATCAGCCTGCTTCGAGCTAAAGAAACTGTCTGAGCAAAGGTGGAAAGAGGCTGCTATTATGTATGATCAGCTTACGCTGCAATTAATGCTTGCCTTTTTTTTTTTTTCTGGGAAATATCCCTTTGCAGAGCAGGTTCCTCTCTGTTCTCTCCTTTGAGTTAAACCTTCCACCACTCCCATTCCTGCCAACACCCACTGGTAACGAGTACTGCAGTGAAATCTAATCAGAGCGGAGATCAACTCATTACCCTGAGAAGTAAACGTGTCTCTCAGACAAAGCAGCAATTTTGTCTGAGTCATTGCAGCATCCCTGAGTGTATCCAAAACAATCAAAAGCTGGCTAAACCAGTCCATTAGTAGCAGAGCCATCACCTTTTCCTCCTGCGTAGTCCCAAGAAGCTGTGCTCCGCTTGCCCTACTCCCCGTGAGGAAACCTCCCGCTCCTTTGTTCCCATGATTAGTAATTCAGAGAAATCCCATGGCCCAAGTGTTCATGTTTCCTTTGTCGCAGGACTTTAAAACGTGGCAAGAGAAGGGACACTTTTAATTCCTTGGGCTAACTGGTGAAGGGCTGAGAACGGTGTAATTGTCAGTGTGGATGGGGAAAAAAAACCTAGACTTGTGCGTGCACATGCGGATGAACATAAACAGGAGGAGGAACAGCGTTACCATAGAAATGAAGAGCTGCCTGCGCAGACATCGTTTGTCACATCAGCATCCCTGCCACCGGGTGCTGCTTCAGCCCTTGAGCTGTAGTGGGGGCGGCGGTGCCTTTGGGTGTGCAGGTGTTCATCTGCTCAGAGCCGCTTCCTGGTGCCATCTGGGAGAACTGATACTGAACTCTGATAACGGTCAGAAAAGCTTTGGTGAAGGCGTAAGAGTGGTATCTCAGGTGCCAGCCAGGAACCAGGCTTCGGAGCTGGGGTTGGGGCACCAGGGGATGGAGAAGGCTTGCGGGAGACCGACAGATAAACACCTTCTCAGGCGGTGGATGTGCACAGCGGGGGCCGAGAGCTTTAAATTCCTCCCTTGCTATCAGAAGGGTTTACCTCTGGACTGGTGCCAGTTTATAATCTAGTTGAGAACCTGTGCTCTGGGTTTCAGATGGGATTATAACGCTGCAGTGAGGAACACAACCTCGTTTAGAGAGAGACAGAAAGGTTTGGGGTGTGCTGCTGTCCTGGGAGTTACGAAGCCAGTTCCCTCTGTTCCCCTAAAAGATCCTCACTTATTGGGAGTAGAAGCCCAGGCAGTGTTTCCTAACAACCCTCCCCAGGGGATGGCTGGGCTTGACAACACCAGCAATTTTCCTGCAAGCCTTGTGGAATTTGGTATTTTTTATGAAGTCTAAACTCCTGGACTCTTATTAACTGAAAGTCTTAGCTTTCATTTTTTCCTAGGTCTCATGACTGCAAAGAAAAGCTTAAAAACATGACCCTTAAGCCTCATAAATCAGAAGTTAAATAATTTCTTTTTTAAACTCAGCCCAAACATCCCTACTAAAGAAAAAAAAAAAAAAGAAAGAGAGAGCGAGCAGCAAGAGCTCCTGACGTTTTTAACCAGAAGTCTTTCTTTTTTGCAGGGAGAAGCTGAGGGCTGCAGAACCAAGTCTTGATTTTTCAACACTCAGAATATATATAAGTATTACATATAAAAATAAACATAATACAATATAGATAATATGTATTTCAGCTCTGACCTTGCAAGTCCCTCCTAGTTTACGAAGGGAATTTACTGTCAAGACACGGTCTCCCCTTGGCCTCTGTGAAAACTGCCAACGAAATAGGACCTTCTTGGAGAGAACAGAGGAGCTAAAATCATAAACATCCGTGACGCAGTCAGAACATACAAGCCTATAAATAAATATACCTGAATGCTAACAGCTTTCAGTCAAGAAAATTTGTTGTTGACCACCGGCCAGCGAGTTGGCAAACGGCTGTAGAAAACAGCCCCGTGTCACCCTGCCGTTTGCGGCGCCTCTCAAACCACACAGGCAGTGAACAGCCTACAGAATGTTGTTTTGTCCCTCTGTGGATGCTGCCCCAGTAAATGATTTTCCTTGATCAAGACTTAATCCAATAAGGAAGACACAATAAGAATGTAAATGTCAATTGTAGTTGAGAAATTTGACCTGTCGGTCATAGAAGCAGCTTAATTTAATTAGAGCTACTTATTGGAATAAAATAAATGGTCATTGTAGTAAGACTACAGACAACTGTGTGAAGATAATCTGAAGAAGAGAAAAAGAGGCACCTGACCTAAATTGCCAAAAGTGAGAAACTGCAAGGTCACAGGCAGGACAGACACCTCCGCTCGCTATTGCTGCCTCCGGGACCCGCACAAACCCACCGCACCGCGCTGGCACAGCACTAACGGCACTTCGCATTTTTCATTGAGGGTCTAGGAGAGCTTTGCTGGCATTGATTATTTAAGGTTCACACTAGCCCGTTACGGCTCGAAAAGCTGTAGTTCAAAGAGGTGAAGGGACTTCTCCCGCAGTCACCCAGTGAGTCACTGGCAGAGCCGGGAGCAGAGTCCTGCCTGACCCGGGCACTGCTTGCTCCAGCCGGCACGGCGTGCCCTGGCTTAAGAGGCAGCACTTGGGCCCGTGCAATGGCTCTCTGCAGCCAATTCCTCTCATTTCCCAGTTCAAATTAGACTCTTAAGTTTGCCTGCTTTTCTGTGCGTAGAGTATTTGGGGTTGGGTGTGCGAATTTCCTGCTGGGTTAAAGGCACGGGCTGCTGTGGTTAACACCACACTGCTTTGGCAGACCGAGTATTTCAGTGTGAGTAGTGTAAAACCCCAAAACCAAGGGGGTGCACTTCAGGCCAAACAGATTTGGTCTTATACAATTGCCTAGAGGTACTAAAGCTTGTTCTCCATGCCAAAACCCTTAGTTTCTCTCAATCACTGAGACTTTTCAAAGTTTAACTGTTACTTGGCACAACAAATCAGAGCAACTCTTGTAACACTCAGTTTTCAAGTGTTTATAAACAGCCCTTCAAAACCACCTGCAATTAAGTAAGCAAGTTTTCACACTTACAGGTCCAGATCTCTGTTTCGCATTTTGATGTGGTCTCAACAAAACAGTCTCAGGAAATGTGAATGCCAAAGACAAAGTAGTGTTTTGTCTCAGCCTGACGCTTAGCACTCAGGTCTACAATCTCGGTTCAGATGCAACTCCAGAAAGCAGGACATCTGAATATATATTTAATCAAGGAAGCTGAAAGAAAAATGCTTTAAGAAGAGATGCTAAAGGAAAAGGACCGGATGGAAAAATGATAAAAATAATTATTTCGAAGCAAAAAAAAATAATAACAGCAGCAGAGGCAACCATTGCAGAGCCCGGTAAGCACTGAAAAACATGCCTGAGAAAGTTATGGGATTCCAAGACATGGCTTCCACCCAAGAATCCTGCAAGCACGGCACAAGCAAACCCAGATAAAGACATTTTTAAACAGCCCCTCAAAACAAAAATTAACAGAAGGAGCTGAACTAGAAAACGTTCACATGTAATTCCAGAGCAGATGGACTGTAAGTCTCTGAAACAGAAGGTCTCACCCACAGAAGTTCCTACCCATCCTTAGAGTACGAGCGACAAAAGCGGCGTTTATAGATCTGGATGTGCTTGCGTTCGCTTACCTCTATGAGACTGTGAGTCTCAACGCACAAATTTGGAGGTTTAACTCTCCTTGGGCTGAGTGCTGCCAGGCTCACAGATCTGTGGTTGTGATACAGTATGTCACTCACTCTGACTGCAGTCAGGTTAAAGGTCTCCTGTAGGACCACATGCCTACCAGGAGACCCCATCCCGACCAGGCCAGTGGGCAGTGGGACTCTGCATGCTGTGCTTACATCACCCTCGTACATAAAGCTGCAAAACTGGGATTTAAATCCAGAGTTCATTGGTATCTGGAGGTGAAGTCATGGTTGAGGCCCACCTCTTCCATTCAGAGGGAGCCGGAGCATTGCTAGACAGCCCACCGACCCGTTTGGGGAGGCAAAGGTGGGGAAGGAGGCACAGCCAGGTGTCTGAACACTGCGTTGCACAGTAGTGCTGCACTAGGGCTCAGCCTTGTGCAAACCTGAAAGAAAACACGTTAGTCCGGGAAGGCTCCCCAGTAGCAGTATTCTGTTGACTTGAAGAGCAACCTCGCAAAGTGAAAACTTTAAGGTGGTATATATTGGTACATATCTTACCAGGAGGACAGATGGGATGTAAAACACCTGACCTTGTCTGGGAAGCTGCCTGGATTTTTGTTTCTCCAGGTAAACTTTTAATTGCAAGAGATTCGGTAACACGAAGACCTTTTGCCTGTGCTTAATAAACCCCAAACTCCTGCATGAATTCAGTGGGGTCTGGGCATCTCAACCTTTTAACCAACCAAGGTCTGAAAGGGTGAATGAAACATCAGTACTGGGGGCCTTATCGGCGTGTGAACAGGCAGGATCCTCGCTGGGGGCAGGAGAGTCTGCAATCCCAAAGGACGGAGGAGTTGGATTTGGAGATTGCACTGAGAGCAATGGCTCCGCTTGAACTGATAGATACGGATCTATTGAACTGGTTCTTCCAGCACAGCCTGAGTGCCCGGACTCCTGGCATTTTTGTAGCGTAATACCACATACGTGAATGGTAAGGAGTGGCGGAATGAATAAAACACTGCAGCAGGAGCAATAATTTAGGAGTCCATTTAACAGACAATGGCTTTCAGGGCCGTAAATACCTATGAAAGCTTCTGGTCACAGGGCCAGAAAGGCTCAGTAGGGCTGGTCTAGGCACTGCGGTGGCACTGACACCCCAAAACTGGTGCAGAAGGCAGGCGAGACTGCAGCACCCTGCAGCACCGGGACCCTCACCCAGGTGGTCTCCGCGAGCACTTTTTTCTTCCAGGCGCACTGGCCTCATACCGGCCGGATTTGCGAAAGGACATGAGGAAAGGGAGCCACAGTTTCCACCATTCAGGATCCTCGAGAGGAGAAGCGATTGTGAAAAGAAACCATTTTATGTTTACACACCTAAGTACGGGCTGTTGAGCTCACCTGGGAGTCTGATCCAAAGAACTTCTCCTGCATCCTGCCTGTCCTCCAGGACGCTGGAGGTACCCATCCCCCTGCTTCGCCACACCTCAGCGATTTCGGCTGCCAGCCCTCATAAACATAAACCTGCATAAATCAGGGATTTCCTGCCGGGAAGCTGAGCACTGGTCACAATTGCTCTAGCTCCATACGGTAGGCCTGGCTAGAACATGGTAAGAATTCTCCCCTGCGGGGACTTTTAAGCAACTGCCAATAATTTCCCATGCTCCTGGTGCCAATAATAAATAAATAAATAAACAGGGGGGGAAATGCAAATGGAGAGGACACGTAAAACTGCCAAACCAAATTCAGGACGCAAAAGAAAAAGGAGGGAGAGGGGGGAAAAAAAAGGCATTGAGAAGAGCACAGTCTAGCCAGTAACACTTTCCAGTCCCATCCATAGCTGAGTTCAGAACAGTAATTCCTTGTTTGCAGGCTCCTCTGTTAGAAGCTAAATGTGATTGCAACTGAAGTACATTGATTAACCCAAAATAACTTTCCCTCAATTTGCTGGCTGCTCAAGAATACTCAGGAGACCTGCTTTTGTTCTGAACTAGTCACTCAGGAGCTCTGGCTCCGGTCCTTGTGCATCTATTGAAACTGAGTGAACCAGAAAAACGCCAGGAACTGCACAAGGACACATAGTACAGTTTAATTAGTTTAGAGAGAGGAGTTTATTTTTTTTCCAAGCATCACTTGGGCAAATTGTTGTTGTTGTTGTTGTTGTCTTTTTTTTTTTTTTTTAATGCTCTTGTTAAAATAATTTCATGGTTGCAGTTTTTGTTCCTGTGCTTAGCAAAGCAAACTGTAGCGGTTACAGCTGGCGGAGGCCTGAGGGGGAGGGCTGGGACAGGCTCGCTCTTCATACAGAAAAAAAAAAAAAAAAAAAAGCGGTGCGGCATTTTATCACGCTGCTTGCAAAATGATGCGTTTAAAGGGCAGAATTGTCAATGTCAGATGCGAGGCTGAGGTACCTATTAATAAACAGCCTCTGCATAGGAAATTCTTTGCAGACTTTAATCAGGAATTTTCCATAGTAACGCCGTGTTCCTACAGTTAGCTCAGCGACAGCGGTTTAAATTCCACCCAATGGACTTTGCATTCATCTTTGAAAATAGAAATAATACGTGTGAGATCACAGGTGCTTCATTCCCTTCATTAGCAAACATGTTATGATGGCTTTTTATTCCTCCGCTTTCCTCCCTCTACGTACGTGTGAGCTGCAAAGGGAAGTTAATTTTAGAATGACTGAAAGATCTGGAACTAAATCAGGCCTAAAATTCAGGTTCAGATTCAACGCTGTTATTATCATAAAAGTTGATCTAAGAGATCCTTCCAAAAAAGAATGAAATCTCACGAGTCGCTGCTCTCGTAAGTCCCACAATATTGTACGTCAAACTCTTGCAGGAGTGGCTGTTATTATAAGTATTTTGGCCACATCTAAACAAGGAAATGAGCAGCTTCTGCTTTGGGATTTAACTCAGAACTGAGAAAATCAAATCTCAAGACTCGAAAGCAAACGTCTCCCCTTTGATCCATACTCCAACAACTGCGGGGCTTTTTCCATCTCCGGATTTAACCGTTCAGCCACTCCAGCACTATTCAGCTCATCGGGAATGCCGGAGGTGGAAGAGCCATGTGCGTAAAACTGCCCGGGAAAATGAATGCCAGCTCTCCTGCCACTGTCTTCCTATTCCCTTCAATCTCTTTTAGTTTCTTCAAGCTGGTTTCATGCGTCTTTGCGAATGCTTGCCCTTGTCCTCTCCTGAGCAGGGCTGTCCTCCTCGTGTGGCCAAACCCTCCTTCCCCTGGCTCCGTGAGATGGCCTCCCGGGGGTTTGTGCACTGGCAGGGACTGCAGTCCCAGTTTATCATTCTGCAATTAGCAGGCGGAGTCTGCTTTAGTATTACCTGTCGTTCCCAATAATTACCTTACCTGCCACCCACTGCAAGAGTGAGTCCTAAAAGATCAGCGCTCCAGTGCCTTAGATCTGGCTCCTAAGTTAGCCGCCTTATCCCAAAGGCATTTTCTTTGCCAGGTAGAGTCCCTAACTACTTTCCTGATAAGTTCTACAGGTGTTACACGCTACGCATGCCACAGGCTAAATAAAAGCTTTAATAACCCTATTACTCCAAGGATACATGTCTTTCTACTTTATTCTGGTTTTCAATTTTATAGAGCAAAACCATCTCCACTGCAGTGGATTTATGCTTAGGCCACAAATTGCTTGAGGCTAAAAGAATACACCAAGGAGGTCTTACTGGCTGTTTGGCTTGTTCATATACTTTTCTCTATATGTTACATCCACTGTGAACCACTGGGTTCTCTGAAGATACTGGGTTGGATGAACACACGGTCTGATCCAAACTGCGCTCGGTTCTTAGGCTTTTATAAAGGTATTTGCTGTGTGGCCTAGCAACAAAAGGCTAAAAAATTAACCAGTACAGACATCATGCAAATCTACCCAAAGTGCAGGAAAAATGACATCTGTAGGAAATTTTATAATAAAGAATCCAAAATCATGTGTCTTATCTCATGCGCCAGTATCAGAGCATTTGAAACAGGCTGGAAATAACAGCTATTGAGACAACCTAATGGAAGTGCAATAGGCTTCCCGTGGCTTTATTTCTTTTTCAGGAGCAAGTATTAACGAATTCAGCAGCAAACTCAGACCCCGCGTTCAGCAAAACTTCCACGAGCAGCTTAAGGAGTGATTGATGGGTAATTTTCCAGATCTCAACAATAATAAGAACAGCAACAAACATGAAAGGATCCAGCGGCATTTTTGTGTAGTAATGTTTAATGGCTCAGTGTCCTATTGTGATGATTGTTCCCCGGGTCTGCGGGGGGAGCTGGTTTTAATCAATGGAGCCCTTTGGAATCAAATGCAGGTATTTACTCGAACGCGACACGCAGACCAGTGTTTGTCTAGCTAGCAGTCTGCCTGTGTCAGCTAATGCTGTGTTTGGAAGAGGTTTCTGACTCTGACAACGAAATGGATAACCAGACATTTCCTCATCATCCCATCTAAAAATCTGGGAGTGGACAACATCCATGAATGAGAGGAGAGACTCTCTGCCATCAATAAAACGAAGCTGGCCTCTGAATCTCAGCAAATAAACAAAGCCATGATCCCAGGTCAGCCCTCAGATTCTCAGCAGTATAAAGAAGCCGGGGCGACAGGCTGATGACTGTCAGTGTTTGCCTGTAGGTCCGCTTTTTTCTCCTGGTGCCTGCAGGAATTTCACCAGACAAGGAGGTCAGGAGAGGGACCACCATATGGGTACCTCAGCATCAGGGTGCTAGACCCTGACCATGGTTAGGGTCTTAAAAACAACCTAAAATAATGACTGCGAGACTCTCAAGGCTCTTCTCTTCATGAAGAAGGATGATTATCTTCTCTTTCCAAGCATACTGACATGCCCAAGGTTAAATCTGAAGGGATAGGAACCCAGACTCTTGAGGAAACGCCTAATCCAATGGATTGTCCCAGCAGATTACCTCCACGTGACACGCTGCACTGTTGCCCCGTGTTCCCTGCCCAGGGAGCCAAACTGAGGTGAAGCTGAGTCACGGTTCTTAACGCTGATTAGTCCGGCATTGCTATGTAATGATGCTCGTTATTACTTACTGCTTGATAAGGACAGGATCCCATTTTACTTGTGAGGCATCTGGCTACAAGTAGACGATTTGTAAAATAAAGAAATGAGCGTCCCTTACACCTCGTAAGTGCAATCAAACTGGGGTGAAACCTTGCCTCATTCCAACAGTTGTCACCAGATTTTTAAGCTGCACATTAAAGCAGCATTTCTGCAAGTTAGGAGAGTGATATGAACCCGGAATCAGAGGCTATGAAATCCTTTGTATTTGTACAGCCTCTGCCAAAAGTGCTTTATTAGCAGGTCACAAAGTCTCATAGGCTGGAATTTCTGCAGTAAATTGCATTCAGGCTAAGCTCACAAATCATTAGCCATGCAATCTTGTTTATCCTGCTAGGACTTGGAGTTTGTCCTCTTACAAAATCAAAGCAGCAAGGTTGAACGGTTCCAAGTGAAAAGCCTAACGAGCGAATAAAATTCTCTGCGGAGGGATGAGGGGGGGCTGGAGGGACAGTGACTTAATGTAAACATGGCTGGGGGATAGCATGTGAATGGTCCTGTGGAGGTGAAATCCCGCTGAACTGCCAGAGAATCACATCACTGTTACTGAGGGCCCTGTTGTTTATTCTGCAGCACGCTGGGGAGTTTGCTCTGGACACCGACAGCCCCTGAAACGGGCTAACAGCAGTTTTTATTCTTCCACTAATGCATGTGATTAGGACATGTACAAAAGGTTCCCTGGGAAATTAAGCACGCTCCAAGTTGGTGAGCTCTGCCTGGTGGGGGGCAAGGCACAGAGAACGGGTTTATGGGAAGAAGAAGGGGATAGTGATTTCATTACCAAAAGCCTCTTAATTAATATATACTATTTAAAAGACAAAGAGATATTGTATTTTTTGTTTTCATGTGACAAGTCACCAGATTTTGCTCCGCAGAGCTAAGGCGTGATCACCGTGCACAGGTCTTCCCTAAGACCTGACACTGTAGCTCATTGCAGGGGGCTGGCTGGAGCCCTCTCGGGGCTGCTAGGGCAGCTCAGAGCAGCCCAAACTGGAGGGTCCGCATAACAAGGTGTCCTGAGAATCAGGCATGACGGGTTGAAGGAGCTGAGGAGAAAAGGAGAAGGTCAAAGAGAAGCTCTTTTACATTTTGGTGGTCCCTATGATGGGCAGTGGCCGGAAAAGGACCTCCTGGCTGCACCGGGGCTCGTCCAGCTTCCACGGGGCTGGGTGAAACAGCACGGAGCTTTTGCTCCTCTAAAACACCAGCTTTTATCATTTACTGTCAAACACTTAGTTGCCAATTTATTGGTGAAGTTTCAGGTACTACCTGCTCCACTTAGTTCTCAGGCTGCCCCTCTCCTTACTCTCCCCATATCCTCCACTCCACACTACTTCTCGAGCACAGGTATTATCTTTGGCTACTCCTCCATGTAGTGCTGCTACTCACAAAGTCCAGCCCGTAGGCTTGTTGATACCTAGTGTAGCTCAAAATATAACTCAGATAACTATCAAAATCCAATACCCATCATATATTTGAGACAGGCATCCTCTGCACCAGTCACCTGCTACAGTTCGGTAGCATTCTCCAGATTAAAGCCTGTAGCTGCTTTTTCTGGGAGCAGCACTGAGATTCTGGCAGCCCATCACCCACCACAGATCATCAAAGCACCCAATTTGCAAACAATTCATCGGCTGAAATGTGTTTGCTGCCATTCAGCAAACTCTTCTGCCTATCAGCTGAATCTGGAAAGCAGATTTGGATCAGGAGAGAGCAACAAGAAGGCATAAAGGTTGATTTCCTCAGGTAGTTCTTTCACAGAAATAATTTTTCCACAGAAATAATTTTTCCACTTCCAAGACAATGTTTTTTAAGCTCAGGCTAACTTTGCAGAACCCAGAAAATCACCAAGGCGACGCTAAATGTCAAGACTGGCTAACAGCAAACGAGCCGTTGCAGCACTGTGCACGTGAACAGAACCGTACTACCTCTGCAGTCTGGGAGCAGGGAAAGCCACATACAGCTTCACGTTACGTTCATCAGTAATTACACAGAAAGCAATGCACAGTAAATAACCAGGAATGACAGAGTGCTGTCCACAGCTTACATATAGCTGGCAGAGGGTCGGAAATTGGGTTCAGTTCCAACGTGTAATCAGAAAACTATTACATCTCATGTGAAAAGTCAAGATTTTTCTTTCATTGCATGTTCCCAGAATAAGAAGAGCTTTATGCTTCCAATTTGGTAGAATACCTTTTTATGTTAACATTTACATTACCCTCCCTGAGTACCTGGAGCACCCTGTGTGACAGGTGGCGCATTTATATGAGCTCATTCAGGAACTTATTTTGTGGTACCCTGCAAGTTCAGTATACAAAACACACAGTCTGATTTTACAGCACTTCTACTAAAATGACCGTTTTTTTTAAAAAAATGGTAGAAAGTTCCCTTTGGATTCTCTCTGCTTGAGTGGCAAATGTACTGAGAATAGATGGATGCCATGAGCAACTATTGTCATGCTTTCTTCATGGGCTCCCAGGTGTATTTTCATCATTTGCTCTATTATGTTATATAAATACACATTGAGGAAGGGGAGTTGCACATCACCTTTGAGTATCATTGCTAATAATGCATCAGATTCCCCTTTTCATTTCTCAAACCCTTTTCTTTGAAGGAGCCTGTGTAGGGGAAAATCCTTTGCTAAGGGAAATTACAGTCAGAACCACTTTTAGAGGACTGTCAAAACCGATCAGGACTCTATTCTGCTACGTGGTATTTTCAGTCCAAGAGCTGGGATGGAAAAAGACGATCTGAATAAATGCTTACGGAGGCAAGGCTGAAATTTTGGCCTAGCAGCTCCAAATAAAAAACATGCCTCTATCTGGGCTCCTCTAGCAGATAATGGCATCACAGCTCTGCTGCCTTCCACACGAGCCCAGCCGTTACAGAGCCAAACCCTGCCTGCGCGCCTGCCTGCACCCACAAAACCACTCACCCCCATCAATCCTGCGATGAGGACCTGCACCGAGGGGCAGGAGCAAGCCCTGCACCCACATAAAATCCTATTCTAACACTAGAAAAAAAAAAAATCGACATTACAGGCCAGCTGGCATTAGGCAGGATGGGAAAGCAAGAGCAACTGCCAGTTCTCTGATGCACTGCAGCATTGAATGCTGTCAGCCGCTGCACTGCTAATGGGCTTCTGTGGCTCTTCCGCTCCGAAAAGAAGGAGCGGCACCAAGCGCTGCAGGTAAAGATGCTTTCAAATGACCAATTTCCCAAAAAGTCACTCTTTCAGCGAGTTGAAACATAAAGGTGTTGCAAGAACGTGCACGGGGAAATTTTGCAAAAAAACTCTAGTGAAATGGAGATAGAGGCTGTGGATTTACTGCTTCCCTTCCCCCCCCTCCATCCCCAAGCTCACTGCTAGCAGCGGGCGCGTGTTCAGGCAGCAGAAAGGGCTTTCGCAGAGGGGCAGTGATGGGTCAGGCGGAGGGATGAGGCACACGCGTGTGCGCAGAAGTGCTAAATAGGAGCCCCACTGGCAGCAGCAACGAGGTGTGGAGACAGCAGCCAAATGACAGGTTAGTGTGGAATCCCACGGGGACCGCTGATGTTGGCGCTCGGCTGCGAGAGAGAGATCACCACCAGTGTCCGGAGTTGCCGCACTTATGGGCTCCGACCCGGCCGGGGAAGATCGGCCAACTAATCTGTCACCAGCAGCAGGAAAGCTGTGGCTGGGCGGCTGGATGAATAAGCAACGTGGGACTCTTGTAACTCGGCAGCACCGGGACGGTCGAGGTGTACCCTGTGCCCAGGGGTCGTTATCAGACCACGGCTAATTCAGCCTCGCGGCTCTGCTCAGCCAGGCACCAGCGTGGAAGTGAAGGAACAAGCCAACAGCGAGGCCCTGAAGCCGGTCCCACAGGAGGACTGGCGTGGTTCCTGCCACGAAGCGCGGCGTCACGCAGGGCTGATGCCACACGTGTACTTCAGCTGCCAAGTCCCGCTGCGGGAGGCTATTCTGGGCGCTGCAACAAAAGCGAGCATCCTCTCGCAACCCGAATAAATACCTCTGCAGTTGTTCGTGAGGGTTTTCCAGCTGGGGAAAGGTTACGCTGTCTGTGCACCTGCTGCGGTTTCCCCGAAATATGGAAAGAATTTTTGGGGTGTCTCCAATGAATTCGCTACCTGGCAGAGCCGTGGCGCGTGGATGAGATCCTTGAGAACCCATTGAGCTTTCCCGACTGATGTCCGTGCAACCCACACGCAAACCCGCTGCTTCGTGCAGGTTTTTATAGCCAAAGCAGATTTACGGTTAAAGTAGGAGTGCCTTGTCTCTGGGAAAATGTGGGTCTATTTGGTAAAGACGAGCGAGGAAAGGGTCTGAGAGCATAATAGGGCACGTTTCAGCGCATACTGCAGTGGCTTTGGCGTGGCTCTGTGCTGAGTGTGTGTTTCTGGGAATAAGGCATCGCAGCCAGAAAACCCACCTCTTCCTCGCGTTTCCACGAATTCCAGATGCGTTGGCAGCTCACCTCTGGCCTGGGAACAGCCAGGCAGGAGGGGAAATGTATTGGGCTGTTTTCTGCTCATGTCCCCTTTCAGGGGCTTTTGGGTTTTCATTTTTTTGACTCTCACCCTACCCTGAGCTGAGGTACCGTATTAAAAAAAGGTGGCTTCTTAAAAGATAGGCTTGTGTGACAAAGTTAATGCCGTGGTTGTTAAGGAGAATAAAGTATTGATTTGTCTATGTTTTTTAAACGACTTGAAACTGTGATATGATTCTGCCTTAAAGCAAAAATCCAGCCTGTATTTCATCATTATAGAAGGGGGGAGAGAGAGAGAGAGAGATTCCTGCGGAGATTATTGTATTTGTGAGACTGGGTTTTTTTTTTTCCTCTCTGCACATGAACAGCCCATGTGAGACTAAGTACTTTCCATGTGACTAACTCATTCCCATGCTTGCTGTGTAACAGGGCATTTAAAGCATCAACAGGCAAGGTCAGAGCCTGTTTGTTGACGCTAATGTGAGAAAAAAACATTGCAGAAAAGATCAGGATTATAAAAGTACATGTATGTTGCCCCCAAGTCTGTTTCCTTCTGGGGAGCAGCCTGGGTTTACCGGGGACTCCCTTCTCTCCGTCCCTCCATGCTCTCTGGCGTCTGAGACAGAAAGGAGCCCCACTAGAGCCGGAGGGAAGGAGAAAGGAGCCGAGCAGGGCGCCAACGTGCTGCGTGGAGGCACTGGATCACACAGCCACTGAGCTGATGGGGGTACCGGCCCCGGGAGAGCTTCCCCTTCCCTGAACGGCGCCTATCTGTCCTGCTCCGTTAGCACAGCACGGTATCGTCAGGAAGCAGGGAGCTTCTCCAGCTGTCACCTTAGTATTTACTGCTGTGATTATTTAGATTTGTGTAACTTGTACTGTGTTAGGCCTGTCCTCTCTCCATCCAACTCTGTGCTTGGGACAGCAGTTCTGACCAGGCAGGAGCTGAGCGATCCCCCGTTGATAAGAGCAGGCGATGAATTGGTTAATGGCCCCGTCTCAAACCGAGATCTCAACACATCTTAATTTTGTGGGGTTTTTTTTTTCAGTTTCCCGTGTTCATAATGGTGGTTGAAAAGAGCAGAGGGATCAGATTAGCATATGTATTTCAGAGGTATGAACGTTTTGAGGAGGCATTACATTTTTAACCTGAACTACAGCCATTTCAGCATGAAATCTTATTTGACTACAAAAGCAGAAGAGACGGAGCAATCCCCCAGAGGTGGATCTATCAGCAGTTTGTACAGCTCCTTGCCTCAGATAGGAAGGAGACATCTCAGCGCTTGGGTTGATCACCAGCCCCTTCCACATCTGTATCACACGCTGCTTCGCGGCTGCACGAAAGCCTGCTGGATCCAGCCTCGGCTTCCAGCCCCTCTGCGCCCCGCGGGTGAGATGTGCCGGGAGTTGCACCGAGGTGGGTGAGCGCTGCAGCTTCCAGTGCTGCTGAGAGACAGATCCGAAGGCTCAAGTCCCATTTGCCCACGGGGCTGGTGGCGTGAGGGCAGAGCGCAGCGTGCCCAGCCTGGCCGGCCCCACTGCCCGCCGAAGCCTGAAGGGGAGGGAGATGCTGCCTTCAGCACCCACCCAGTCCTTGGCTTTACGTCTGACGTATCATATCCACATTACTGCAACACCATTAACCACTTCTTTTTTTTTTTTTTTCTTTTAATGACTGCTGGAACATCTTTTTAATCTTTTTTTTAACCTTAGAACTGTACAGAAAGTGACGGCACAGTAACTATTTGCAGCTTTTCTGGATGTTTATCTCTGACATGGCAGAGACAGGACTCTGGGCTGCTGCAACTTCAGCAGCCCTGGGGAGAAGTCCTGACATCTCCAGTTCTGGAGGACAAATGTGTGAATGGGCAGAAGGCAGGGAGAGACAAACATTTATTGATCCACTGCTGGAAGTATAAAGGGGCTTTACAGCATTACTGTCAGCGAGGGGCTGATTGTGCTGATTAAAACAAAGTAAAATGAAGAGGAACTGATCAAATATCCCCTAGAAAAAAGTGATGGAAGTGTTCAAAGCTCACATAACATAGAAGCTGGTCTGCAGCATTTCTAATGTTTGATTAATCACTGGTGTAACCTTGTAACTAACACTAATGAGATGTAGCACAGAAATCCTTGAAAACTGTTCAAAATCAAGTTTCAGCTTTTCTGATCCATGATTTACGCTGCAAGCACATCGGTTTTCTCACCAGCTCCGGGTAGTGCACAGTCGCTCCTCAATACGCTCACGCTGTCGTTCAGCAACAACTGCATTTTGCTGCAGAGGCAGCACCGTATGAACCTCACGGTGACATTCAAATAGATGGGAACGGACAGTTACCCAGGCTTCAAAGTCACCAAGCCGCTAGCTTAGGTGCCAAATGTTTCTTGGTTTTGCCAACCAATTTGATCATTGGGCTAAAGGTCAGGAAATAATCTTCCTCTGACTTTACAATTCCTTAGCCACTTTCTTCTCTCTCAGTGCATCCAAAATCCTGGGAATAGAGAACTGCCTCCTTTTAGCCTCTTGCGCGCTGGACTCTCTGTAATTCCTACAAAAACACGTTAAACCTGAATGAATCTCTACAGCCTAAAATGGCACCGACCAGCCGGACTGCCATCTCTTTCGCTTTTGTTCTGCTGGAGGATCAGCTATGTAGCTGTACAGAAAAACCCTGGGCTCGGTTTGTTCGCAGCGTGTTTTCTGCTCTTTACAAGCATGTTGAGAGCTATTTGTATCTTTTAGCTTGGGGAGTAAAACTGAAACCAGTGAGGGGTTAAAATACAGGGTAGGGAAGGAACTGGATGTGAAATTAAGAAATGCTAACTCTGTCACCCTTGAACACAGTGGCTGCAGCGAGGGAAAGGTGAAGTTATTTGGCAAGCAAAGAGCAAAATGAATGGCAGTTGAAAGGCAGCGTTTTGATAGGCACTAATTATTAAACTGCAATTAGCACAAGGATGCAGTGATCTGTTCAAATCCAAGCTAAGCAAACAGGTAGAGGTTAAAGACAAAAGTATCTGCAGAGTTGCCAACCCTGCGGCTGCGGATGCTGAAGAGGTGCAGCACAGGCGGCGCAGCCACGTGCTCATCCCCCATCTTTTAAGGCATCACACTTTGGACCTGCCTCCCATCACCTGATACCACGGGGTTGAAAATAGCAGATAGGTTCGTTTTGGAGAACCATAGCGGTACCCTGTTGTGCCCACATCAGAGCTGGATCACGGTAGGCATCGTGGCCAGCCCAGAGAGCCGAGAGGAGGGCTGGGGCTGGAGCAGCAGGACAGGGTTAGGTGCGGAACCAAGGGCTGGCCAGGCTGGAGTGTGGCTCAGCCCAGGGACCACGGCTGGGCACTCAGGTCACATTGGAGCTGGACCTCAGTGGGCATCGGAGGCACGCATGGGATCAGGGCAGGGGTACGGCTGGGGTGAGGGGACCGAGGGCTTTCTGAGATGCTCAACCCAGAGAGTGCTGCAGCAGGAAACCAGCTACAATGGAGGAGACACTGAAAGCCAGGCGAACAAGGTTTAAAACCATTTCGTCCAATATAACGGCAGTTTCAATCATGTTTGTCCACCATTAGTGAGACATTTGAGAAACCCGAGCCTGTTAGTAGCAAACAAAGGTTAAAAATATTGTGCTGTCGAAAAGTGTCACTTTCCCTCTCCTACAAAGCCATTCTGAAAGCTAACGAAGGGCTGAGAGAGACCTGGAAACTTTTCTCTTTGCCTTGAGGGTGTAGTCAACTTGTCACTGAATCTAAAAATAGTCTTCAGAGTATTGATTAACCCATCTGAAGTGAGCAACAATGAATTAGAGAGAAGAAAATGAAACCAAGCAAAGCTTTAGAGCGTATTTGACAGCAAGATCTAGGTTAGGAGTAGCAGAACGTCTTTTATTACAAGTGAGTGACTGTTGCTTTGTCAAGATACTATATTTTTATTCATTCTCAGCCAGAAGCACTATACCTATAGAAGTCCACTCAGCATGGTAGGAAGACCTTTCTCCTAGGATGGTAATTTATCTATTCAATCATTTGCTCCTGACTAATTTTTTACTTGTGTCCTTTTTAACACAGGATGATTCTCTAGTCTGTAGTCTGGAGTTTTAGAGTTCGCTTAATAATCTCTTGGTTACTTGTGTAGATTTAAGCATATACAATTTATAAAGATTATTACCAAGAAAAGTCTCCCTCCCCCTTCTCCCTCCCTGAAGGAACCGATCTGGCCACACACAGAAAAGAAAAAAAAAAACAAACCAAAAAAAAAGTACTATAAAATCCTATTGAGCACTCAAATCCCAGGGAGAAAAACTATGACAATGCTTAAAAATAGAAAAATTAGGATCTTCTTTCCACAAGATTTTATGATCTTCTTGCCTCAAGATTTTATATGAGATCATTAATTGACTCTAAATTTGAGAGCTAACAAAGGTCAAACTACTACTCTTAATATCAGAGTTTCATTGGAGATCAAAGCAAGTATATGACTATATGGAGCATGCAAAAGTGCAGCATCAAGTGTGGATTCCTTCGCAAACATTCTTCTGTTACCAGGAGAAATCCAATTACAATAGGCAGGGATACCTATAATCACATCAGCTTCATGATAACTTTTCCTCCTGTGTCTTAGTATCTCGCAATAAACCAACAATCAGTGTGCGTAAACACCACATGATGGCTGATCTCTGTTATTATGACCTTTCTCATGGTGAGTAATCTCATCTGCCCTCGCAAGTGAAGATAACTGTTAGATTAGATTAGTGCTCACATATTATATCGCATATCTCATGGATATTTTTTCCAGTCCTATGGGTGCAGTAGGACTGACTGGGAAAAGCTCTAGCCAAGATCTGCAGGGAGGGAGAGGAAAGGGATGGACGGCTCCGGAGACTGTTAAGGCTGCAGTAAAGGGTAAATGCAGTCATCGGCGAGGTGGAGGTTTAACTCCTTATCTTAAGACATCTTCACATGCTTTACTCAGCCGAGCGACTCCAGCTGGAGCCATTTCACCAAAAGGTCAATAAGCAAAATGCAGAGTCTGGAGACAGAAAAAGTTCACAAGGGGGAAACAATTCTGTGAAAAAATCTAAAAACCCTCGCAGTGCCAGAACAGGCCTATGACATGAAGGAAACAACACAGTACCTGGAGCGCTTTCAAATCCAGCCAGGATCGGTAATGACCAAAACAGCCTTCGGAAAGCTGCCTCGCTGCCTCTGCAGGGACCCCGAGCAGAGAAAGCCCAGCCAGGGAACTAACCGGCTTCTTGGCCAAGCCGAAAAAATTCCTAGCATGGAGGCTTTTTCAAAAGCCAAACTTCACCTCTTTAGACACACACCGAGCAGCCACCAGACAGTGACCACTTTTGGCTACTGCCACAGCAGGTCAGGCTCGCTGGGTGGGTCTGTGATAGGGAACAAATATTTTCACCACAAGCCCAAGCCTGCCTTCAAACCTAAAGTCAGTCTATCCAGAAAGTTGGGATGCAAGTCTCTGCTTAAGCAAATGTTTTCGAAATTGCATGAGGAAAAGTCTGCCACCCATTAGTGTGAATCCCTACTGGCATGGGGACATGTTCCCAATATACTGACGCCCACTCCATCACCACCAGCCCTTGCACCGGTGACACATGGCCAACAAGGCAGACAGACCAACTGTAGAGTCCTTCCTAAATCCCACAATATTACAAACTACAAATTCAGGCTGCATGTGCTCTTGATAAGGGCTGCCTTGGATAAATCAGATAGCCTTTCTGTGAAACGCAGTGTTTCTGCTGACAGAAGTTTGAACAGATGCAGCATCATTTTAGCTCTGAAGATGTATGTTTCCTCTTTGCCCGACTGATATCTACTTTAAACGCACCCAGGTATTGGGAGATAAGCAAAGTAAAATAGATCCTTTCTCCAGTTTGTTCTTTTCATTTCAAAATTGCTCATCATTTAATTCTGGAGGAAAATGCGTTAGATGTAAAGGAGACACAGCAAATTCCTAAATGCAGCATCTCTGAAGAGAACAAATGCATTTGCAATGTCATGAAGAGAGTGGTCTAGCAGATGAAATGTTTGCTGTGGAGGGATTCACGCCAGCTTTCTGCTAACAGGACCCACTGCAAGCATCCTCTACAGCATGAAGGCAACAAAACACATAGCACTGTTTTGACAGTGGTCACTAATCAATACAAATAGTTTATACTATTATACTTCTTTCTTTGCTGTTTTTTAGGAGTCGATGCCCAGATGACAATTGTACCAGCGGCAAACAAATAGACCCTCACAGACTTCTACAGACCATTCATATCTTCATTTTACAATGAGGGAAACTGAGGCGCCAAGACTTGAGCTGACACTAATCAACGGTGAAAAGATCTTTGGATCTCAGTGCAGCCGAGGTTTACCCTCAGGAGTTTTAAATGACCTTCCCAAAGTCTCAACAGAGTGAACCTGCGACCAGTAGAAAGCTGTAGCTACAAGATCAGCAGTGTCACATCAGATCATCCCTGCTTTCCATCTGAGGATATTACCTTCCTCCAGAGCAAAAGCTGAAAATGCAAAGATGCCTAATGTGTTTTGGACATGTACCCACAAGCCTGATAGGCAAAACAACACTTCCTTCTGCTTATTCGGTTTCATTTTTATCACGTGCAGTGGGAGAATCCCACCGGGCAGTTTGATAATTACTGCAGGAAAACCAAAAAGCCCCCCTTGCCTTCAACGTTCATGCAAGAGCCTGAGATGCCTCTCTGGCTTTCACCACACCCCTCCGACTGCACTGCCCCGGTTTCATGGCACACGTGGACCACGAGAGGCATCTCCCCGGCAGCCTGCACCACGGCTCTGCTTTGCTTTCTGAAAGGGCATTTCAGGAAGGCAAATGCTGAGCTTCTGCTGCAAGTTCAATAGAGTTTGTGAAGTCTTTAAAACAGGCAGAGTTAAAAAGATATTCGGCAATTTCCCCAAATACCTGAATTTGTGTGCAGCAAATGGTAGAAGAAGAGAGGTAGAAGAGAGCTTGTTTTAAAATACTGATGTCTGTCTCACCTTACAGAACGTGATGGCAAATTCAATAAATGTACATATTCCATAGTACCTGGTAAAGGTTATTCACTGTCTGCAGGTGGGTGTGCGTTTTGCTGTAATGCAAAAGGAGTGTTTAGGAAAGAGGGGGTAGCCAGCCTTCTTCTGGGTTCTTGTTTGTTATGGGTTTTTTTAAGATGAAGAGGAAAATACACCTGCCAAAGAAATGAACCTGAGTTGTGAATAAATGAACTCACAGAAGGAAGGAAATATTTGTTTAGCTCTCATTCTCTTTATGCTACACCTGGCTGCCAGAGCCACTGCAAAATTTCTAACAATCTTACCAGGCTATTTGCATTTAAATCGCTTTTCCTGACATTATGTAAATCTCTTAGTAGAGCTGAAGTTTTCTCTTTCTCTCAGGAGCTGCCCTCGGTGGTTTGCTCTCAGTCCACCCCGTTCTCCCTCTGCTCCGCTGGGTTGTATCAGCACCACATGAAGCTATTTGTCAAAGCGCAGCTCTCACAGGGTTTGTCTGGAGCTGGGTCAAAGATGACGGTGTGCAGATTTCTCAGATCTGCATAACAAAATTACATTACAAATCAATTCCTGCTTGGGTCTAAAAGAGAGCATATGCTTCGGTCCATTGTTACCAACACTCAGAGGTGTCCTCATAAGACTCTATTTCCAAAGTGACTATTCAGTAGTATTTTCACTACTGTCTATCTAAGGATTCTGCTGCCTGGGACTGCATCAGAAGAGTACTCTACCAGTTGAGGAACTGTGTAGATAATTTTTTAATCCAGAAGTTTGCATTTTTCCCCTCTGCGAATTTCAGGCAGCTGGAAATGGAGTATCAGGTTTGCAGCTCTAGCTCCAGTCTAGCTCCAAACCCAGAACTCTGTCCAGGCCTGTGTAAAACACCTACATTTGAGCAGATACTTGATTTCATGCTGAAATTCTGTAAACTTGGTTTTGAATGGGGGATGAAAAGAATAGCATAGCGGCAACAGGAGTCTAAAAATCGCAAGCAAAGGCAATGTCAGCTGTGCCTTCTACAGTCTTTAAGTCAAGACAGCGAAGTAGGAGCAACCAAGAAGATGTGAGAAAATTGTCTGCTCTAATTCTGCACCTGACTGGAGACCGCTCCAGTCCCTACCTCAAATTACCGCGACTCCAGGGCTTTCCTGATTAACTTCCTATAGCGTGCCTATGGACTGTAACCCAGACGAGACAGAGCACGGAGGGGCTACAGCTCCAAGTCTTTTGATACTGAATATTCAGGCACTCCTAACATACTTCATTGCTTAGATGAGGTGGGGGTTGTGACACACCACCATTTGCCAATCTCATATTACCCAGAGAATGCCCATGTGTCAGGGAAATTCCCAGCTGGTAGGTGGGATGGGCTACTTTCCATAGGAGCAGCACAGGGAAATGGGAACAAAGACCTGGACGGGAGCCAGGGCTCATAGACACTACAATAAGGTTATCTGGATATTTGGGTGGGCACAAGCACCTTAGCTTGGGGAAAAAAAATAACGAAACCTCATTGTTATATCCTCTTAATGTTGTCACAAATGAAAAAAAGAAATATCTCAGCTTTAAGACCAGACATCCGGTCAGAGAACATCACCTGGTATTTGTTAGCCGTATTAGCCTAACGTTTTGCAGCCCTCTCCGGCAGATGCAATGTACTTTTCACCCTGCTCTCTAGGTACCATCCACTGGATATACTGTAAGGTTTAGTCTCTCCCAAGCAAACCACTAATGTTTGCCAAGTACTTTGAGATCATCTGATGAAAGGCTCTATAGAGCCACAATCTATTATTTCTTAGTCAGAAAAACACATTTGCTGAACAGGAAGAACAAAAGAATGAGCTGTGGGCCCCCAGTAAGCATTCAACACAAGTTAATTTGCTCAGCAGCTGTATTTTGCTGAGACAGATTGCATATTTTCATTGTTAAAATACAAATGTCCACTGGGCTTATATCCTTCATGCTTTACATTGCTGCCTGTTACATTCCGAGTCTAGTCTAGTGAACAAATTCAATTCCTTTGATAAATAAGAGATCCACTCGAATAATTTTGCCTTTGTCCAGGCAAAAATTAATGAAGCCAGAAGACATACAAGGCTGCAGAATCTTCCCCCTCATGGAAAAAAATAGTGGAAATCTGGCACCTAGCGAGGCAGGCAGTACGTGTGAATCATGGCTGCCTGCCGACGCGCCTGATGCAGAGCAAGGCAGTAAGAACAATAATACTGCGCTACACCAACTAACCTTCCAGCTTAGTCACAGTTTCACACAGCTAATGAGCAGAGGGAGCAATGAATCTTCGATTTATGGTGCTCTGTTCCGATAGGTTTAGCCTGAAGACAACAGCAGCACAGCAGCATTTCCTTGCATCTCTAACGACTTATCTTGTCTTTAGGCCCTTTTTTTTTTTTTTCTTGTCCTTCCCTACATCGGTGAGGTTTTCTTAAATCATTATTGAATTTTTAAAGCCCTGGTGGGTAAATTCTCCTACAGTAAAAATATGGAGTAATACCCATGAATCTGCCATATTTTGCTCCTCATTGTTTTTCTCATCTCCCTGTCTCTCCCGCATCGGGCTGTTTACACAGAATTATCAGGGCTGTCGTGAAATACTCTGCCTGTGGAAGAGAAGATGCTTTGACTCCAAACCCCTGCTTTCATGCATACTTCTTTTGTAAATCGTCTCCTGTTTTATTTTTAGCCCGGAGGTGAATCATTCAGGAAAATCTGATAAAATCCATTTAAACCACAGTTAAACTATCAAAACCTGAGCAAGTCCTAGTTAACTTTTAAGAAGTTTACACGTGTTTATTTGAGCTCACATGATTAAAGTCAGCGTGTGTTTATTTTAACTCTAACAGAGTGACTCTGGACTTAGAACCCATGGAGAATCAGGCCTGTAAACATAGCCAGCATTACTGTAAGGAGACATAAAGAAGGCAGAATTGGGGGAAAAATGTCACAAACAAAACATTTCTTTGGGAAATGGCAGAGGGGAAATGTGCTATGTTGACATCAGCAGCTCAAATGAAGGGGGTTGCTTCCTTTGGAAAGGAATTGGGTTTATTTTGAGGACAGAAGTAGTGAGATGGCAACGCCGATGCCCATAGCACATGTGAAGCACAGTCTTAGCCTTGAGCCCAAACGTGTCTCATGTTTGGAGAGCAGGTAGCTTGCTCCGGGTGAACTCCACGGTCCACGTGGGAAGAGGAGGACAGCAGCGGTGGGGACAGGAAGGCAGCAAACCGTCACCACCCATCTCCATCTGCCTTTGCCACTGTCAGGCAGATAAATCAGCCAGGCTCTTCTCGGGAAATACGTCACGTGCGGCGAGGTAGAAGGGATATAGGATGCTGAGATACAGATGTCTACCCTGCAGGTGCGCAGCGCACGTCTGCCAGGTGCCAGGCTCCAGCTTGTTGTGACCCTTCTTCTAAGAGGCAGATAAAGCCACAGACCCCATTTTTGTGAATTTATTATTTTTTTTTAAAGACTATTAGAAAGTCCTATGCTATTGACAGCCAGCATCTGTAGAAGAAGGTTGTGCAAAGGGTGCTCTGCACACTGGATGTGACCCATGAGACAATTCTGTCCAGCCTCCACCCACGTATAACATTTATATATAGCCCTAGAACAAACTCTTTTTTGTAATCCTGCCACAAGCTGTCAAGCAGGGCAGCCCTAGACTAGATTTTGCTGCTGTTGTAGAAAAGGAAGAGCATGTCTCATTTTATTAAAATACTAGAACAAGCCTGCCATATCATAAAAATTTAAAAATAGTGCAGAGTGCTACCTTACATAAAACATTGCCCTGAGCTGGCTTCTATTCACAGCATCCCAAGTATACTGTAATCCCAGAACATGCCATGGACCAATAAAGGGACCTGAAGTTGACATTTTAGACACACAAATGCACACCTTCCACTCCAAGTCTGCATGCAAAAGCTAAACAAAATGACCATCTTCTGTGTAATTAAACATTATACCCATCTACCCACAACCTTTCATTCCACTCAGTTCTCACTTGCAAGCCTAATTTAATTAAATGCGTTTTTCAGAGATGCTCAAGGGAATTCTGTGCCCTTCAAAAACCAGTGGGACTCAGCTTCACCCACCATCTGTGCTTTTGAATAGCCTCTTCAAAACATCCACGTGGGAAAGAGCGGTACCTGTAAATACCTGAGATGTGTAAGAGACTTCCCATGGCATCGCTGGTGCCTTGCATTATGGCTTCTCCAGTGCGGCCGTATTTCAAAGGGGAAGGCCCTGCCACACCACCAGGTCTGTGGGTTGGTGCTTTCCAAGACTTTGGGTTGCTTTGGTCCCCCATGCTAAAGGTCCCATTCAAGGTCCCTCTGGGCCAGCATGGAACCAATGTCCACTGCCTGTGGTGCTACGCAGGCACGGGTGTGCTCTGGAGCACTGCTCTGTTTTAATGTCAGACAGGACAACACTTGGGGAGTTGTTTGAAGGCACCCGGTCCACAGCCCCACTCCAGATCTGTCTCGATGCAGCAACCCGAGCAACTCCAGAAACGTTAACATCCCCAAGGCAACCGCAGTCTGTTTGTCGCCTTCCTATCTTTTCTCCACAGACACCATCATCTCCCTCCCTGCCTTTAAACTAACCACAAATATTTTGACAGAACTGGGCTAGGAAGCAATTACGTTTGCAGTTACACTGGCACGTCAATGGAAACAGCAACCTCTTGGCCTGACACAGCAGCAGCCACAACAGTGTATCTGACTTCAGCCTTTTTATTCCTATTCCTTCTCCAATGACTGTGTATCTCTATGATCTTTAATGGTAGTGGAGGAAAATGTCTTGGTCTGACCACATGATGTGGTCATCACATGAACCTCAGAGCTGAACCCTCAAATATGAACTTCCAAGTTATATTGGCCATGCAGTGTTGAATCTGGAATCCCATCACAGCACATACATGAACAGTCTGACACAGGTGAAGGGTTATTTCAGCAGGTTGGGGTCTGCCTGGCTACGCAACAGCTCTGCAGAAGAGGACCTGGCATCCCGGGGAATATCAAGTTAAACATAAATTAACTGTGTGTCCTTGCAGCAACGAAGGCTAACCTTGTACTGGGTTGTATGGGCAAGAGCATATCCAGCCAGCCCAAAGAAGGGATTATCTCCCTCTCCTCAGTGCTTGTGAGGCTGCATCTGGGGTACTGGGTCCAGTTTGGGGCTCCCCAGGACAGCGGGGAGAGCGGCAAACAGGAGAGAGCGCGGCGGAGGGGAGCTGGGACACACAACACACAAGCACAGGATGAGGACCAAGTTTTTTTAGCATTCAAGAGAAAAGGCAATGGAGGTGTTTAATTGCAGTCTTCTGCAACCTAGGTATAAAAACAAAGCCTGTCTGCTCTCCAAGATGCACAGCAAAGAGATGAGAGGCAGTGGCCATAAGCTGCAGTTAGGACAATTCAGAGAGGATATAGGAAAAAAAACCCTCATGAGAGTGTTTACACTACCCAGAGAATCTGTTCAATATCCGTCCCTGGAGTTATTCAAAACTCGACTGGGCAAGGTCCTGAGTAACCCGATCTAACTTTGAAGTTGACCTTGCTTTGAACGGGAGGTTGGACTAGGTGACCTCCAGAGGTCCCTTCCAATCTAAATTATTCTATGATTTTCTGGAAAAAGTTCAGATGCAGAAGTTATCTTAAAAGCACTTCTCTGAAAGATTCAGCTAAAAATGCAGCAGCCCTCAGGAGGCTATAGCAATCCTGATAAGGTGTCTGGTATCCATAGCTGAATTCTCAGGGGAACAGCTCGTGGGACCGTACGGCTGCAAAACAAGAGGCTCAGCCCCAGTTCAGCCCTGAACGCTGAATCCTATCACCCAGACTGATCCAGCTCAATCCAAACAGTGCTCCCTCAGCTCTTCTCTAATGACAATAGGGTTTTTTTCTTTTAAGAGTTCAGTCTGCAGGGCTATAACAACAGCAGTGCTTCCCCCTGTCAAATTCACTTTTTAAAAGCCATATAAAATGGAGTGGAGAGATTATGGAGGGATATCTCTGCACAAAAGCGGGACCAAAGTAAATCTGTTTCTATAGTGGGGCTGGGAGGGGAGATCAGGCTATGGGGGGGCGGATGAAGAGAACCCGATTCTTTGGAAAGAGACACGGGTTCCCTGGAAAGACCGTCTCTCCTTTTCACCCCCCAGGCTCTGGAGATGGGCACTCACTTCCTCGGGAGCTCTGGTCCCTTGGCACCAGGAAGGGCCAAAGATTTTGGTCAGAAGAAGAATATAAGATGATGATGGTCACATATCAGCCAGCGTCCCCTCAGCCACTCCCTGTTCTCTGCACTTTTTAATTGGCTTCCCTTGAAGCAGAGCTCACAGAAGTCAACGGTATGACTCTTTCTTTGGGTACCCAGGGTCTTGTCACTGCACAGAGGAGCCACGTGGACGGGGACAGGGACAGGGGCAGCCTCGCCTGGCTGCATGCACACTGTGGGCGCAGCACAGCCCTCCACGCAACGCTCTCCATAGCGCAGGAATGTCTTCACCTGCATTTATGCCTTTTGCAGCAAATACTTTCTGCCTTGATGTGAATTCACTGCTCCAAAAATAACTGTAATTACCCAAGAAGCAGAGGAGTCTATTTACAAGATTTAAAGGGGAAGAAGAAAGAAAAATCTCTTAGAAGACGACTTCCAACACCTGCGCCTCAAAACACAAAACTGAATCGAAAAGGGGACGTTTGCTCCTCTGGGAGAGGCTGAGCCTCTTTGGAGGGGTACGCGCTTCTTGGTGCTTTGCCCGTGCCAACCAAAAGGAATTCCTCAAGTCTGACGGCAATAAATTATTCCATAAAAACCAATCACTCCTCATGAGCAAACTATCTGGAGAGTGGAGGGGACTCTGGCAGTACTTACATCTGTGAAAGTTTATAAATCATGCTGAACATAAGGACAAAAGAAAGAAGGCATAAGAAAAGGGATGGGTGTGCACACAAGGCAGTACTAGAAAATAATAATTTAGAATGAGAAACTTGTTACAACAGCAGCAATGATTGCTGTCTGTCCAAGCTCTGAATTATTCAAAAGGTTCCTGCTTCACTTAATATCTCAGGGTATTTTCAGACCTGCCAGAAATTTCTGCTAGTAAATAATGCATCTGTGGTATTCAAACACACATGATCCCCAATTAATACTGAAGATTTAACACTGCCGGTTTTGAAACAGGGGGAAGTCTGAAGAAGGCAAATTCCTACCGAGCTGCCTGGGCTTTCTGTCCTTCCCATTTTCACCTTTACCTTCGGGTGCTAAAATTGCTGGCCTCTCTTGCAGTTGCTGTTCTCACACAGGTAAAAAGGAGCTAATACAGCTGATTAATTCAGCGTTAGCCTACAAAATAACTCACAACAGGATTCCAGAAGGGGAAAAAAAAAAAAAGAAAGAAAAATGTAGGCGCCTCGATGTGCAGCATATTGAGCTTTTGTTTCTGCGCTGGGGGTTGTCTGCCGTGGTGTCCTGGTGGCAGCACCAGCACCCTGCCAGGAGCCCGGTGCTTCAGGCAGCGGGTACCCGGGAGCCGCAGCTCATGGGAGGGGGAGCTCGGCGCAGGCAGCCGCAGTCACGTCCCACCCCAGAGGGCTCTCAGCCACGGTCCTGGACCACCGACCTCCCCTCGTAGGAAGGTCAATTCAGAGACGCAAGGAAAAGATTGTAAACAGTTACCGAAGCATGATTAGGACTTCCCTAACGCAGCTCCGTGTTCAACACTTGTAAACTTTGGTCCAAAACAAGAAACAAACCATCCAGAAGTTGCAAATAACCACATGTTTGCATGGAGACATTAAATAATGATGACATACAAGATGCAAGACAGACAAGTAGTAAGAAAGATAATACACGTCACATACAGGGTGGAGGCGGGCTGAAGGCTTTCATTTGAACTACTGAATTTTGCTGGTTTGGAGAAAATGCCTCCTGGATCCAAACTACCTGTGAATCCAGCTCCTGCTTTACCTGAACTCAAAGCAAGGAGAATTCACATACAGCGCAGCAGGTCCAAGAGGGACTTGCAGAAGCCTCTGCAAATGTCCTCCTCCTGTTTTACTGATCGTTTCTATTCCACCCCACAAACACTGCTAGATTTACAGCTACAGAAAGAAAAGGATAGGCTGTTCCTGTGGTTGATATGGCAATTTTAGGAATTTTCCTTTAGTCAGGGTGGAGAGGTTCATCTACTACTCTGGAAATGAAATCAGAGTTGAGAAAGGAGCCCAACCCAAGAGAGTCAGTGGTGACCCAGGAAATGAATTAGTAAAGACAAGGAAAGGCCTACTTTTTTATGCAGTATCTGAATTTTTCTTTAATCCAGACTTTATTTCATATGCATTTTCTTCTAATAGTATCAGAACACGTTGCTGTCTGTTTGTGTTCATCCCATCCCGCACACAAGTCACAGTCTCTGTACCGCCCAAGTGCAAACAGCAGCACCCTACATTTCAGCCCACGCAGTCAGCAGCAGAGACACGGTGCTCACGTTCCAGGTTTTAAATCAACCAAATTTAAGGATCAGGGTGAGATCTGGAGATACTGGTGCCAGCCACTGCTCAAGACAGGGGGCTGCAGGAAAGCGCCCAGCTCCTACGGAGACTCAGGCCAGCTCAGCTCTGTCCTCCAGATGCTGGTTTCCTACTCAGCCCATGGTGGTATCAGGTGGTTGTCCTCTTATTACTGGTCCCCTGGGAGACCGGCATCTCTGCTTTCAAGGCATTTAGTCCAAACTTTTCTAGCCCTGGACTTTTAAAAATATTTTGTTTATCTTGCTGCTGTGGTTCCTATTGTTCCTAAACTGTTTTTCTTATTAAATTACAGAGGTTTCAAGCTGGAATAAACCTTGTGTCCGCGAGCGATTGGCTGGCTGCAGGGGAGAGAGCAAGGGGGAGGGGGAGGGAAAGCAGAGGAGAATTACAAGGTTTCAGATTCCTGTAAACAGAGAAACATTTTTCCAGTCATCAGTCTGAGCCCAGTGGAAATAGGGCTTCAGTTTCCTCTAGTTAGCGCTGGGGATCCGGTGGCGGTGCTGTTGACGTGCCTCCTTCTTCCCTCGCGGCTGCGAGGATGCTGTTCAGCCCACAGCTGATAGCAAGCCCCTGTGCTGGCAGTCATCGCCGCCGTTTCCTTCTCCTGCATTTTCCAAGCGTGCCCTACTTGCAGCCCAGGAGCAGGTGTCTGCGCTCCGGGGGAGGGCTCTGCAAACGCGCCTGCTCTCCTCAAATCCCGGCTCTGAACTCCACCATGCGTTGCAGCAGCTCCAAAGTGGCTCTGGGGAATGCAGTTGAACTCCCTTAAAGGGCAACATGAACTTATAGAATCATAGAATGGTTTAGATTGGAAGGGACCTTGAAGATCATCTAGTTCCAACCCTCTGCCCTGGGCAGGGACACCTCCCATTAGACCAGGTTGCTCAAAGCCCCATCCAACCTCGCTTTGAACACCTCCAGGGATGGGGCTGCCACAGCTTCCCTGGGTAATTTGTTCCAGCTTCTCACCACCCTCACAGTAAAATTTTTTTTCCAAATATCTATTCTAAATCTACTCTTTTCCAGTTTGAAGCCATTACCTCACATCCTATCACTACATGCCCTTGTAAAAAGTCCCTCTACAGCTTTCTTGTAGGTGCCTTTCAGATACTGGAAGGCTGAACTTCCCCGAATCCATCCTCCTCTGCCTGGCACAATCCCAGCGACCCTTCCTTCTGCCCACAACTGTTGTTTCTTGGCTTAACTGTATATGGTGTGGGGTCTAGGTTAGGAAGCATCTTCGTGTTCTGTGTAAATACAGCACCTAGTGCACATGTGGTTACACTCCATGAATGGTATATTTAGTAACCACCACAGTACAAACACGCAGTAAGTTGTAGCCGGGCCGCCATCACCAGACTTACACATCTCTTTCCATCAATCAATGTCAATATTTTTCCAGTGTGGTCATGCATACGCTGTTCATTTCAGAAGAATATCCTTTGACTTGCCAGTGGCGATATCCTCAGTGGTTTCCCACCAAGCACTAAACCAACTCAATTCAGCTCCACCTGCAAAAGTTGATCAACAGCCCGTGCACGGGCGGGAGTTTTCTAAATACATCACTAAACAGCTCCCTGTGAGGAGCTGAGTATAAAAGAACACTATAAATGACTAAGAGAGCAAAACCACAACGTGTAGACATTCGCTTGGACATGTGCAGTAATAATATTGATTGAAATCTTTTGCATATTGCTAACACTCGAGTTTACAATCCATACGTGTACCATTCATAAATACTGCACGTTCCGAAAAGGGCAAAGAATTACAGTGCTGCCTTTGCTGACAGTGCCAGCTCTCACACTTAGCAGGAAGGAGTCTTGTGGTTAAAGCTCCTGTCTGGGCACCCGGAGAGGTTGGGTTTATACTTGGCTCTGCTACAGGCTTCCTATGTCACCTTGCTGAGGTGACTTTGCTGAGTTCCCTCAGCCATAAAGGCAGCTATTGTGAGGTGAGGTTCAGACCGGTAAGTCACCCTGTGACCAGCAAAGGACAGGTGCTACGGAAGCGATCTGGCATGTGTGCATGTGTATATATATATATTTAGGTGCAGCACAAATGGCTTGCTAGACGGGGATTCAGTCATTCAAGTCACTTCCTAGAAACTTCTGTTTGTTTTGGTGGCTTTGCGCACTGCGTGATAACATTTCCTCGCTGTCGCTGTGGGCACAGATCTCCAGATGCACCCAGGGCAAACAGCAGTCTCTCCAAAAGTATTCCTGATGCACCTGTCAAAGATTACAATTAATTCATGACTGTTTGATGGCTTATGCTAAATGAGTTTGGCTCCAGTCCAGTTTCCATTGGCCAAGTGTCTCCATCTCAGGAACACCGTGACATTTGGCATTTATTGTCCCCTTGGCTGGCACTCCTACCCAGGGCCACGTATGGAATGTGTCAGGGGAACAGACTCGCTTTTCAGTCCCTAATCTGCATTGAGGTAGGACGGTATAGAGGAGCCTTTTGTTGCTATTCACGTTTAACTTCCCTCTTGAAGACAGAGGGAAGAGGTTTTGTTTTGTAGCAGTTAATACAGCACCTCTCACCACTGCAAAATCCTCTTCGTGCTCTATCTGACAATTCCCAAACCAGTCTCCTCCTGATACAAGGTGTTTGTTCACAAAGACTAAACCATAAGCTCTCCCGCGATGCTTCGATTAGCGTGATATGATTCAGTAATTCCCTTTGTTGCGATCTCTCTCGCCCTGTCAGCACGTTCACTCAATATTGTTTTAAGACCAGTCCTTGTGTGAGGTTAGTGCCTCTGTCCCCTGCTCCACATCGCGCCGCACAAAACAAGTCCGACAGCAGCATTCCTGTGCCGAGCGGCGCTATGTTCCCGGCGCACTCCCGATAGCCATGGCAACATGGCTTTCAAACAGCTGACTACCTCCAGCCCTCTCCGGCGCTCCTCCTGCTCGCTCACCGATGGGCTTTTGGGGTGACGGTGCCGCCCCGATGCCCATGCCCATCGGTGCATTCCGCTCGTGCCCGGGGAGACTTTACTTTCTTCTGTGCAATGAAGGTTAAAGGCCACGTTGCCAAAGTCACGTCTGTTCCTTGTACCGGGTCAGCTCGCTTTGCTGATACAACGGTTAAGCAATGAGAAGACGAACTGTTTGCTCTGTTCCAAGGAGATGATCTCATCTGGGATAGACTTTGCTTTTGTGCCATGGTGAGAGCACGGGGAGCTCAGCACGGTGCATCCCGTGGAGCGAGGTGGTGCAGAGCGGGGCTGTGTCTCCCGCAGAGCCTCCCGTCCCTGGGCTTTGGGCAGCGGGCTGTGTGTCTTGGCCTGGCGGCCGGGAGCAGGGAGGGCGAGAGAGAGAAAAAGCAAGCACGGAGGTGTGGGCATATGGTCCTGGGGTCACTCGGGAGAAGGAGCAGGCAGGGTGAAATACACCCTTCAGAGACGAGCCAAGGAAAAGTAAACGTCTGTGAAAGAGCTCAGCTGAAGTTGCCTTTCCAGTGATTCCACTGGCAGCGAGGCCCCGGATAACCCGGGCTGTGGTGCTGCAGATGGCAGAGGGTGACCGGGATGTTGGCTAGACCAAAATGTCACTGCCACCGCTTCTCCAGCCCACTGAAGAAGTGGGGCCGAAAGCCTGGCTCACTCGGTGCATTGGATGTTCTGCAGGGCTGAGATTTCACCCAAGAGCCCTTCTGTCATGTAATGCTGCAGATCCACTGCCCAGCATGAAGCCTGCAGGTATACCCTACGCTGACCCAAACACATCCCATAAGCCACCTGTGGTCCTCGTCAGGCTTCGAGTATGTACTGGAGCAGCAGGACAAGACTGTTTCATTCCTTCATCTCTAGAGATAGTCACACTGCGGGGATCAGAGCTAGCCCAGATGCACTTATTCCTGCCTGTTGTACCTTACATACCTCCACGGACTTATCCCCAGCCCACGGGAGGACCCGCACTTCTCTTTGCCATCCCTCCATGAAGGCAGCAGGCACAGGGTTTCTTTCCTTGGCTCCAACCTGGGACGCAGAACTGGGGAAACCCCCTCTGATCTGATATTCACAGAGGTTTGGGAGGTAAATTTCAGTTTCCACCGCTGTAGAAAAGCAGTCGCTTTACACCCAACGGCCACGCTGCAAGGCACCCTCAGCCAGCCCCCAGCGCCATGGCACGGTGGGTCCCATCTCCCAAAGGACAAGGACTTTCTCAGGGATGCTCGGCAGAGCGGGGTACACCGCCTGGGCAGGATCCCTCCAGCACCCACAAACCGAAGTTGGGCTCTCTCTGCTGATCAAAACCTGCCTCCTACACCCCAGATTCCTGAAATCAAACCCTTCTCAAGGAATGCGTCAGCACCCAGCCAGTAGGAGTGAAATGCCAAATTTTTAGCAGATTGGAGCTTATTTTTAAGCAGCGTCAAAAAAAAAAAAAACCACCCAAAACAAAGCAACCTCCCTGAACTCACACACACACAGGGGATTGAAATAAGCACGTAAAAACAACAAGCCCAGCACAACAGCCAGACCTCAGCTCCTGATGCCGGCGGCTTCCCAGGCACCATCCCAGCCTGCCCCAGCCACCTATCTGTGAAATTCCTCCAGGAGCAGCGCGGAGGAGATGGCCAGGCGGCTGCTGGGGAGGCAAAGCACCTGCGTCAAGATCCCAGTAAATAGGAAAACAGGGAGAGGAGATGTGGGAAACACTTTCCTTCAGCGGGCACACGGAAGGGCAAGAGCCGGGGGAGCACGCTTGAGACCGTTGGGGTTTCCAGCATCCCTCCCTGCTTTGCACCAAACACGAGCCCCCTTGCATCGCAGCCCCTTCCCCAGCCCAGGTGCCAGCTACGCTCAACTCCCCCAAATCCTCCCAGTGTCGGGGGTACCAGGGGCACTCAGCACCACACCAGCTCAAGCCCAGTGTGTGGGGGTCTCTCACCCTCTTCCCTGCCTTGATGTAACAGCGTATGCCCACTCCTCACTGAGCATTTAACCTGTAACCACTCCAGCTGGGTCCCATTTTGGGCATGCAAGAGCTGAGTGTGGAGGGCCGGCAGGAGCAGGGGCACGGCAGGAAGGAGAAGCTGAGATGAGATCTGATCCCCAGCCTTTCTCTGGCAGGGCACGCTAGCAACGCACAAAGGGGCCCATTCTCCCGCGGCGCTGCACCGCGGTGACGGAAGCATCAGTACAGCCGATCCCTGTCCCTCCTGAGACAGAAACCTTCAGCCACAGGCAGCCAAGGCAGCTCTTCCAATCTCATCCACCACATCAAGGTCTGCCCGGGACCCCTGGGCCCCTCCTTCCTCCAGCACAGGCTGAAACGAGTTTTGTTGGGGCTCTCACAGTTTTGCTGTACTGCAGAAGATCAGAGGAAATCTTTGCTGCAATGAGGTGGGGCTCAAGACTGGGGGCGGTGGGAGGGGAATTGGTGGTTCTTCTGTACCAGTTCATACTGAAGGCTTTCCTGCTACCACTGCGCAGGGGTTTACTCATTTGTTTTTAAAATGGGATGATAGTACCATTGGCATGGACCAAATTCTGCCTTCACTGAGGATTTGCCCTAATGCCTTCCAGTTCCATTACCCTCCTTGTGCCTCTGTGGGTGCTTCCAATTCACCTTCCATCAGGATAACCCAACTGTATTTTAAAACAACATTCCCAATATTTATAAAACATAAAACTCCCTTTCCATGAGTCCAAGCCACTATTCCCTGTCTTTCCATTTAAACAGCAATCCATACATACATGCGTGTCAGAAAGACAAAAGCTTTATTAAATGATCCAGTCCACTCCTTTATATTTTCTTCTCTGGGGTTGCCTCTTTCCCCTAGGAAGCCCAAGACCACATGAGCTCAAGCTGATACAGATGGAAAACTGGTCAGCAACAGTGCTGCTGAAGAGGACAAAGTTGTCCACAACTCATGTCCACAACCAGCTGGTACTCATCCAGATGACGAGGATTTTTTCCTCAATCAAAGAACTTGGATATTTGCTAAGGTGAACTCTATCTGTATCAATCTGCTACAGTTAACACTGTAATAACACTGTAATAACACAGCAGTCAGATGTGCTGAACACCTGGAAGGATGGGAGGATGTTTAAATGAGGAGCCTCTGAAGAAGGCTGTGCCTTTACACAGCCAGCACGTGGTAGGGAGGGTTTGTCCTGCAAGTCTTGTTTGAGCTCTTTGCTGGGGACAGCGAGGAGGAGCAGCTAAGCCATGGGCAAGTCCAGCCCAGAGGCAAATACCTCCATCAGGAAAAGAGAAATAAATGGGTCTGGAAGTAGCAGGACAGAGGGTGCAGGCTGTGCCACTGCTGGCTGCCTCCTCATCCTCCCTTCCATGGAGAAGCCCTCAGAGAGAGCTCATACCACACACGGGGCCAGGAACGTTTCTACGGGCCTGCAGATACCTACAGCAGAAGATCAGTGGTGCAGAGAGAACATGAATAACCTCCTCATTAAGCTCCTGCCTTGTGCTACTGGGGCACATAAAGAGCCACCAACGTCACATCCCTGCCACATGCAAAGCTGTCTCCCTGCTGCATAAATCATGCATAGCCACATCATCTGTTATAGATGCACAAAGCCGTAATCGCTAATTATGCTGAGGAGTATACCATTACCTACGGGATACAACCCGTAGCGGCTGCAGTTAGCAACATACACATATGGCATATGTTTCTACATTTACTGTTACAGCTCTGGGTTTTGCCTCCTTTAGTTTGCGGTACTTTATACATCTGGAAGAGGGTGCTGGGACTTTCCATTAAATTAACACCGATGACTTCTGCTTTATCACTCTAGGAAGGAACCACAGCACCAAAAGGGCCCGTGCAAGACCCCAGATGAGTAAGTCCCAGATGACTTATTACATACAGGCTTTTCATAGACTATTTCGAACTTGGAAAACAACTTAGGAAGCTAAAAATATACCCTATCTACTGATATTTTCTGACATCTACTACCCAAGCACATAACTACTGTGAGAAGACCAGAACTTGCATTTTATGGACTCCTAAGGCATTTTAAAATAAAGTTCAAATAGAGGTCCATGTAAATGCACAGGACAGGACCAGTGTATGTCCCTTCTGTGCAGCAGCACAAATGCCAGGTGATGGGTGCGCTGGCAACACTAGCAATATAACTAGCTGTATCTGGGGTCCAGTTTGAAACCTGTAACGCTATTTAAAAGCTGTGATAAGTGGTAGGAAGGTCCGGTGTGGAATTATGTTCTCCCATATACACCTGGAGGCACATATGCGCTCTATCTTTAAATATCATGGAAAAAAATATCTCAGGTTGAATAGCTTCCCCTTGTAGCAGAATTTGCTTTAATGCTTGTCCTTGGCATCATTCACACTCTGCTGACACTGGTTTCCAGGCTTTGGGTACTGCTCGTGCTGCACTGTAACAAATGTTGTATAGCACACAAGGAGTCCTCTACTCTCTCCTGTATGTTCATCTACCCGGAAAGTTCATTACAAAGGCAAGTGTTGGAGCAAAGACAGTACTTCCAGATTCAAACCCAAAAGCTTAAAACAATCAGAAGAGAGAAAGAAATTATGTTCAGAAAAATAACTCAATCTGCTGTCAAATCCCCCACAGTGCCTTACCACGTCTCACCTCTAGTGTGCTTAAACTCTGAGATCCAGCACTTGCGATCACTCCTGGCATTTCGCAGCACACCCCGGGGGGCATTTGAGGTGGCCAGGACTGAGGTCCCAGGCTGAAACACCTCCTAATCATTCCCTGTTCGCATGAAAGTCAGTCCCAGAAGCTGCACCGATGTACACAAACCACTTAATCACGCAATACCTCCCATCTAACCTTATAAATGATCCAAACTCCCCGTTTCGCTTTCAGAGCTCTGCTGCTGCTTTTCAGATTGCTTAATTCTGGCTTTGCAGCTACTCAGCTATTTTCTCCTCATCCACCTATTCAAAGCACAACCCAAGAATGCAAAGCTCATCCTCTTCCAAAACTATAGGCAGAGCTATACATCTCTGATGTCCATTTGCTGCTCCATGTTCACTCTCATTACACTGGCACATAAATCTCTGGAGAGTTACAGGGGAAATCAGGTGCTTGCTGTCCTCGGACATTTCCCAGGGTGGAAAACAAAGGGACAGTATGTCTCTGATACCGATATATTGCCTGTGAACTTTGAAAGCAGCATAAAAAATGAGTCTGAAGCGTATCACCAGGAACAGAATGGCAGGATGCATTTTATATGGATGTAGTTGAAAAGTCTTCAGAGCTAATGGCTCGGAGTGGTTAGGGAAGCTGCCAGACTACAAAAGATGTCACTTTTTTCTTCCTTCTCTATGGAGACGACATGGATTGACTGGGCTTGGAGCTTGCACAGAGCTGGCACTGGCACAACAAAATTGCCTGTTGCGCGCATAGCCCAAATGCCCCCTGAGCTCTGTGGCACATATGCAATTTTAGCATGTTTAAAAATAGAAAACAAGCTTGAGAGCTGGGCGATATAAGCTGTGACCCCTCAAAAATAAGCTGCAGGCTTCCCCGTGGCCCCTGTGTGCCCAGAGGGTGAACTCTCAGAGGTGCAACCGAAAAGAGGCAATCATGAAGTAAAGGTGTTTAACTAGCTTTGTGCTCCCAAAGTCTCAAAGAATCTCAGGAGCTCGGAAAATTGAGTGGGCTTTGACATGTGTGAGCAGACAGCAGCTCCCCGAGGGTTGGCTATGCGCAGCACAAGAAAGAGGGCTGAGGTAAGTCCAAAGGGGAGACCCCGACTCTGAGCAAGGCGAGCGCTTGCTCGGCACGCTTTGGGCTGGTCAGCACATCCCTCACCGCTGTCGTTCTGCGCACAAAGTGGGGACACTGATAATATTTCACAGAAGTTCAAAAGAATAACATAACGCTTGTGCACGCTCTGGGAGTGTGGCACAGATCCTGCCGAGCCTCTTGTCTGCCTCCAAATTCCGCTCTGCCACTTTCTCCATATTTTACATGCTGTCAACACGACCGCAGGTAGCAAAATGTAAGGGAAGAAATGGGCTTTTTTCTCCTCCTGCTGCCCAAATTTTAAAGAAAAGCTTTCAAGAATGAAACAGCTGTTCCAGGAGACAGACAGACAAAGCACAGCCCTGCTGACACCGGGTCCTGTTCCTGCGGCAGGTACACACAACCACGTGTACACACAAGCCTTGGCTCACGCCCCCCATGTTGACCAGAAGCCCAAATTACAAACCCCAAGTGCCCAGCCTGTCCTTTGTACCCGGTGCGCTTGCTGCGACGCCGGCTGCATGCCACCGCCACGCAGAGCTCCTGCCTGCTCCATCCCGCACCCTCCAGCGGCTCGAGGCCGGAGCGCAGCAGTCCTTCTGCGCGCTGATTTATTAGCCTCACCCTCCAGTTCCCTCTGAGGTTGGGGGCGGCGGGACAGACTCGTTTGATGACCTGCCTTCGGGGCTGAGCAAATGAGATTCATTAGGATATGCAAAAAGCTGAGAGCAAAGCAAGCCTATCTTTCCGTCTGAGCATCTGAGCTCTGCTGATCTGATAAGGGCACGTTGCTCCAACATGTCTGCAGAGGAAGATCTGAAGCTTTCTTCTTCCCATGCATTCCAAGATAGTCATTGCAACTAATAGACAAATAGGTCAGAATAAATAACAGCCCCCTCATTTCCCCCAGCATGCGAGTCTGGATGGCTTAAGTCAAGTGTTAATAAGAAACAAGGCTGCCGTAACAAGATGTCCCGATGCACTGCAAAGAATATGTAGCATAATAGCATCTTTCAAACAAACCTTTCACTAAAAGCTTGTCATTACCCAGACAGAAGAGACGTCATTTGCATAGAGAAGCAGAGGAAAAGCAGCTTGAATGAGGTGATCCAAAACTGGAGACGTCGAGTCACTGAATTGTTGTATAAAATAATACAGAAGTATATTTTGCTTCAGTTCACCATTTTCGTAGCAGCACAATAGGCAAAGTAAAAACACTACTCCTTGAGGGAGCGATTGGTTGGGGGAGAGGCAGCCTGTGCTCTGTCACAGGTCTGAAACACAGCCCTGCGGTGTAAGGGGCGATGGGGAAGGAAGACCCCCATTAGCGTGTGCGTTGATTGTCAGCTCCCCGTGCCAGGCCACGTGGGTTTGAGATGGGAATGTTGGACTTGCCCCATGGAAATGGGGAGGCGAGGGCTGGGGCAAGAAGGACGGTGGCAAAGCTCACGGCCTCGGCTGGCGGGGCTTAACGCAACCCCACCAAGAGCAGAGGCTCTTAAATATTGATTAGGGCTCCTTGGCTTTTTTGACAATATATTTGGCCCCTTTGCTGGAGGGGGTCGAAAGAAAACAAAAGCTGTTAGCGAGTACATATTACAAAAAGCAGCGTGCTCTCTTAAACCGGGGGGCGGGGAGAACAGGAGCTGGAAAATCTAAATTTAGCAGCCGGCACTTCTGCCGTTGGCTTCGGGCACAGCTTCCCAGCCCATCGGCAGAGCAGGCGCCCTTCTGCGTTTGCTCCTACCTAGTGAAGGATTTTCGGTAGCAACCATCACCATGGTATCACAGTGCTGCTTCTGTTGAGCGATTTTGCCAATCCCTGCAGGTTTACTGAAACACACTCGTGACATTTTAGGTGCGGTGAAGGGGCAGGTGGGTGGGAGGGATGTTTCTTAAAGCACCAGCTCCTGGAGTCGAAGAAGGGCAAACGCAGCAATAGCCCTCCTGGTTGCAGAGCAAAGCTCGAATGCTCAGGAAACCCAGAGCATCCTTGTCTGAGGGGAGGGAGGAGGTTCTCACACCGTCCCCCTGCCCTTATTTTGGGGGGAAGAAGGTCTGAGTCACAGGATTCGAGCTCCTGGAACTGGCTGTAGTGAGACGGTTTCACTTCCCACCTCAGACTGTCGCAATGTCCGGGTTGCAAACAGCAAGAGCAAACATTTTTAATACAATTTCCATGATGATTTTTCAGCTATGGCTCTCTTGACACCCGCCCCTCCTGGACCTGCTCTGTTCTTTGCGTCTTCCCTGCTGCCCACTCCCCAGTGATGACAAACCGCGAAGCATTTCCCAAGAGTGAGAAATTCTCACAAGAATCATCTGTTGCAAGCCCTGTCTGACAAAACCGTGTCAGAGCTTTGGGGACTTTCTCTCTATTTTTAATTGAGTGCCTCTTGCCCTGGCGTTTCCCCCTGCTGGCTCCTGCATCCCTGCTATTACGGCGGATATTGGAAGGGAAGCAGTGCTCATGCCAGGATGTGGAAAAGCTGTTGTTCCCACCTGATTCCCCGCGAGGACTGCTATATAAGAGGCACGCACGGGGCATGGCTGCTGCTGGAGCGCAGGGCTCCTTTTCTCTCTTTATTCCTCCCATGCAATCAGCATTCGTGATTTAGTCCCTTCTTATCAAGGCCTTGCAGTATCACATCTTGGCTTGGTATTTAGTCTTCCAGAGGCTTGAAAGGGCAGCTTCTCCTTGAGTTTATCAGTTCATGTGGGGGACACCGCTTGATGGTGTGCCAGCGAGCTTCTGTACGATGCCTTTTATGTCTCGATCGAGTCAGCGTGTCTATTTAATTAAAGAGATGGCAATACAAAAGGCTCCTCTTGGATAAAATCTGGGGGAGAAAACATGCTACCTGACTCGAAGGGGAAGAGGGATGGATTCGCAAACCCAATGGAGCCCGACGAGAGCTGAGGGCATGGTAGCACGGGGTGGTTTAACAGAAGGGAAGGCAGCCGCTCTGCCAGCAGAAGCCCGTGAGCAGAGAACCATGGAGCACAAAATTAACACACTGGCTCATCAGGAAATGTTAATGTGGGCAAGATAGGGAATTGCTTCATATGGGCAAACAATCTGTGCAGAACGGATAAGCATGATCAAAACCTGGTACAAATCTGGGCACGTTTCTCCAAAATCTGCCCTCTACTCTCAGTTTGAGGTCCAAAGACAGAAAACGCAAAGCCCCGATTAAGGTGTTAAATCCTTATGGAAAAAAAACAAAACAAAACCAAACCCAAAACATTTTGCTGAAATGAAACAAAATGAAAGCACCCAATGGGGCTTTTCTAGAACCAACTAAGACACTGCCATGCAGATCCCAGGAGGAGAACCTTGCAGCTTGGAGTAAGTGGGTTTGGGTTGGATCTCTATGTCAATACACAGCTGAGGAGCTGAACTAGCACAGAAGCTATTGTATTCCCTGATGGGGTTTTTTTTTGTCGTTAAATCCCCCAGCAACACTTTTCAAAGCAGGAACACTCCAGTTCCTGGACTTTGCCTAATCCTCACTTTGCCTTTCCCTGTGGTTAGTCCGATTATGTCTAACAATTCCCTCCTCTGAAGAAAGCTGAGCCATCTCCTTCAGCCATGCCACCATCCTCAGGACTGGAGAGCCATGGCAGAGGGAGCCAAGGCTGTGTACATGAGGGACACTGCTCCACAGGGCCTCCAGGGCCAGGGCTGAAGCAGCAGATCCTGCCCAAGGGCAGGGCTGACATCCTCACCGTATTGCAGGGGTGAAGGCAACACCTGCATCTTTAATGAAGTTACAGCTATCAGGGTTAAATAGTTTCCTAAAAACTCCAGGAAATCCCTCATTTTCATGAGCTGAATATCCACACCAAAATATTAAACATTTTAAAACTGAATAATTAAGTGTTTAAAGCAATATAGACTCATTATAACAACTTCCTTCTCTTCAGAACAGTTCTCCTAAAACCAAACATCAGCTGCTAATGAACTCATTTCCACTACAAATTCTGGCTCCACTTTCATCAACTGACCTCTCCTGAAATTTAACCAGATACTTATTCTCCCCGACCTCCGTCATTCCCCATTGCTCCCATACATTTCCCCTAATGGAGAGCTGGGACCCGCTTCCCCCCGCCACCACCTCACCTCTTTACCCATCGCAGCGCCAAGCAGCGGCCGTCCCCCCCTTTGCAATGACAGTAAGGGAAACCAACTCCACCTACAGGAAAACCAGATGCTGAATTTAGTCCCCTTGCATTTACAGCCCTACCTGGGCGGAGCAGGAGGTCCAGCCTTACCTTACGTCTTACAGTCAGAGAGACTCCAATTTCAACATCCCAGATGAGCAACTGCTTTGTATCCTGCTCAAAGCCTGTCTGGATGGGGCCACAGGCAAGGTAACGCACGCAGCACTTCTCAGGAAGAAGGCCAGAAGAACATTAAAAAGTAATTGAATTGAAAGGGGAAGAAGAGGACAAGCTCAAAGCAACCAAGGAAAAAACCTGAGGCACGGCAGTGTGTGAGCGCACTTGTCTGAGAAGACCTAAAAAAAAGGTCATTTTGAAGCAAATGAGGAAACTGCCTCTGAAAGGATTCTTTGAAATGGTAGCAATGGCAGGGAAGCAGTCAATGGCACGCTACAGACCCACCACTGTTAAAAGGAGTGCGTTCAGATGGAGGATACGTCTGCAGATCGACCAAGGTGTTGCCTCCCAAGTCAAGGCTGCACAAACTATGACAAGGAAAGGTTGAATTGACACGTTACCAATGCAAAGTAACCCTAAAAATATTAAGAGCACATGGCGCCTTATGTAGTACTTATTTTAATAAACAAATGCTTCCTTTTCATCGAGAAAGACTCCAGAATTACACAGATGGTTAAAACCTATCTATAGCATAGGTAGTAATTTAGAAATCTCTCTGGAGGAAAACAAGATTTTAGCCTTTTCTTTTTTCTTTTAAATGGCAGTGAGCTGGATTTTAAGGTGGAGTGAGTTTATTTCTGTTGTGGCTGCCGCAGAGAAAGCTCCATCACCCACAGATAATGCCAGATGGTGAGCCATGCCCAAATCCATCAGGCAGAGGCCTCAAGAAGAGGTTCAAAGTATAACTGGGGATTGCATCCCTCGCGCAAGGGGCAGCCAACAGACACAAAACCACAGTAGGTTGGCTATAAGCATGGTAGCACAAATCCACGGGCTGCCACCAAGCTCTGCAAGTGGCAAAGAAGCCTCCTGACCAGCGTACGGGTCAAAAGATGACACAGAGTAAGGAAACCACACACGTTGAGTGACATGGCTGATTTAGGGCTAGTTTTATCAAAAACCCCGTTAACTTATTGGTATCATTAAGGTGGATGAACGGTTGCATGGTTCAACAGAGCTGATAATCCTTTGCCTGCGGTGCAGTTGCAGAGGGTATACAATTTTCTGGAGATGGTGGAGGGGACTCTCAATGCACCATATGGTCTCCTCCAGCCTTTGCACTGCGCCGAGGCTCGTGCTCTCATGTGACACACCATTAGCGAGTCACATGCAGCAGAAAGCAGTTTTATGGCCAGATCCCGCTCTTAGAAGCTATGATGACTAAACTAGCTAATCAAATCAGCATAAATTTGCAAACACCGTTTTAGCAGCTGTGACCGTAAATATCATCAGCAGAATGTGAATAATCCCGCGCGCAAGATGAGTTGAGTAATGGGTTCCCAATGGGCGTTGAAGCCATCAGTCCGCTGCCTGGCAACTCAGAGATGGAGGCGAGCGGCGGGGGGGGAGGTGATTATGATGAGCCTGAAACAGCAGATGCAGTTATCACGACAAAGCAGCTAGAGCACATGCACCAGAAAAAGAAGAAAAAAAAAAAAAATCATTTACTGAGACAAGTAATTGCGGTGGATGCCCTGCTCTCGCCCCGCTGTCTCCCAAACGCAGGCACGTGTGCGTGTTCCGTGTGGAGGGATGCGTTTTAGCATTCCCAAAGTGACTCATTTGGCATTTTCCAGGGATCTGCAATAGACTCCCCGCACACACGTACCATTTTGTCAACAAGCCATAAAAATAATCAGCTGAGGTGAAATTCACTGAGCGCGCAGACACCAAGGCTAAATTTGTTTTTAATTTGTGCCAGCTTCTGCTAATGGGAGCCAGGGTGCGTGGCTCCCGGCACTAACAAAGGGGAAGGCGGGAAAAGCTGCTGAAATTAAGAGTACACAGCAGTCTTAACCTCCCCTCCGGTGAGGAGCGGCCACGCACGTGGTCCCAGAGCAGATGGAGCGGGCTGGAGTGGGCATGGCCACAGCGGAAGGACTATCCCATGAACCGGTCTGCCAGGGGCCCCGGGGAGAGGTCGGCTGGAAACACGGCCAGCTTCTCCCCTAGAAAAGCGCTTTAGTGAGGGAAACGGCTTTGGCGGCTCAGAAAAATGAATACACCTCCCTGCACCTGCCAGCATGAATCTGGCTCAGCCATACAGATATGTTTGCAAAAAACACGAGAAAAAGACCAACCGTGATGTCTCAGTCCTGATGGCTTTTGGTAGGCTGTTAAAAATGCTTGCCTATTATGGACCCTATCCTGGTCTGATGATGACATCCCACCCCGCTTTGAGGCAAAATCCAGAGTCTAGAGGGTAGGAGAAATACTGTATTACATCTTGCATTGCATTGTGTAAATGTAACCCATGTTTGCCAGAGTCATCAAAATCTTGTGAAGAGAAGGCCAAAGTGTGGGTATAGCTCATGCCTATAACGCAACTTTTAGCTGAACTTTAGAGCTGATCTGCAGTAGTGTAGAAACCAAAGTGAACAAGGAACGCGAGCATTTCCAAATTTCCAAGGAGCTGGCAGCCCAACCTGGGCTTCGCCTTGCTGCACCCAGGCATATTGTTTGGAATACCAAATACGTGGATACCCCAGACTGCTAGTTTAAAGCTTACATCCACACAAATGCACGGGCACTGCAAATTTTTGGTTTGCTGTATTTCCTTAGTTATGGTGATTATTGTTATATTTAGCTTTCAAGCACTTCCAATAACTAAGCTTGTGCCCAGGACCAAGGAGCAATCTTTCTGAGCTCACAAATCAGGGGATTTGAATAGATAGACTTTCCTAAGTAACTGGCAGCTGTGGTGGATCCCACAAATGAACATGATGGGCTCAGTGCTTAGCAAATGGAGACGAAAGCTGAAAGGGGGGGAAGCTCTTCCCTGGCCAAGAAGGAAAAGGGCAAGTGACAGAGCATCTTGACATGCTTATGGAGAACATCAAAGACAGGGGTGGTGCCGGTTGCTGGTTCCTCAGATCACGGCAGTCTCAGTTTATGCCAGGAAATCTTGTACAAGCACTGGCACTGTGCACAGGGAGCGTCTCAGTAAATATGTGGAAACACCCATACTAAGAACAGGAAAATATCAGAAGCAAATACAGGGGATCCTGCTGCCTCCCATACCAGCACTTCAGGTGTGTCCCTCGGCAGCTTTCCCTGGAGACGTTCTGTGGTTTGCATTTGGGTTGTTTTTTGTTGTTTGTTTGGGGGTTTTTTTCACTTGTGTAGCATTTTAAATAACCTCCTTCCTCCTAAAGGGGAGTTTTTCAGCGGTGTCTATGCACTGAAGCTACCTCAGCTGTTAGCTACCCACTGACCTGAAACACTTCTGCAAGACAACTGCATGCTGCGGACACCAGATGGGAATGAGAACATGGAGGGAAAAGAGCTGCATCTCTTGGTGCAGGAAAGAACTGGAGGAAGTCAGAACTGGGGAAAAGCTGGGCTTGAGCAGCAAAAACAGCAACAATATTTCTCCAGAGCATGGAGATAATTTGGAACAAAAGGGTGCGTTCAACACATTACAATGGGATGACCCCTGTCTGAAAATATACACCAAGGTCTCAGTCCAAGACAGCATACCCATCCTCAGCCAGACCTATCGCTAGTAACCAGTTTCTCCTTAAAAAAACACACCCCAACTGGAACTCCAGTTACTGAAGCCAGGATGGAGAATTACTGGCAGAACCAGTACAAACTCTGGCATGCGGTTTCAAGCCTTTTTTTCAAGGTCCAGAAAATTCCAGCGCGCTCTCTTCAGCATGTTTCACTGCAGCATCAGCCTCCGCATGCCTGCATTGTGGCTGGGGCCAGGGCCAGGAGGTGCCAGCTACTACAAAAGGTTGTTCTTGTGCTATTCCTGGTTTGATCTGAAACAAAACGTACTGGAAATTTTGGAAGAACATCTGTTCCCATCAAGCATCCAGCCCAAGCCTCCCAGACCCACAAGCTCTGGGTAATTCAATGAAGAAGCGAGGGCACATCTCAATTTGTAGATGCAGAACTTTTGGCAGTGTTTGCTGCTCCTTGCTGCGCACGCAGAAACCCTGTCCTTTGTGACCCTCTGCACACAAGCAGCTCGGTTCGTGGGCTTTCAGGGGGAGTAGAAAGGAGCTGCCTTTCCCATATACATTTTTTTCCCTACGAGACATAAAGATGAAGGACGTGTTTCCAAATTCTGAGAATACTTATATCGATTTTAATTGATTAACGTGCTTGCTTGAGGGGGAGCAAACACAGTTGTTATTTATTCCTGGTGCAACAGCACATCCCGACCATCTTCCACCCCAGGAGCTGCCACAGGGCCCACGTGACAGGATCCTGCCCAGACTCCAGCCACCGGGTTCCTGAGATAACAAAACCTTTCTTTGGCTCCCTGCGCCTTCAGGCAGGGCATGACTATGGAGCAAGACCACCCACAACAAGCAGCACGTCTGTGAGGAATAACCCGGCCACGGTGCCATGTGATATCTTCCCCTTCCAGTGAAAGATCCAGAGGAAGCGAGCATCCTTGAGCGGCTCCTGCACCGCAGCGGGGACGCTGGGCTCCTCTCTGGCCAGGCATCACCTGCCCAAGTGTCTCCCCTTTGAGCCTTCCCCTGCCCCAAGCCTGACATCCAGCTGAAGTGTGCAGGGACAGTTTTTCCTTGGACTGCAGCAGCCCCAGACTGCACGGGGTCTGGATATTGCCACATCGCTGCAGGGACGTGGTATATAAAATAGTAATTTGTGGTAAGAGCTCAGAGCTGAAATAGATATGACAAACAAAGCAAGAGAAAATCTATTGCTGTTTCTGCTACAGCATGGAAGCACTGAAAAATATAGCCGGTATCTCAGTTATAGTTACAGCTATGATATTTGCCACACTCTTGTGCCTGTAAGGCCAATATCGCAGCCGGTCCCATCTAGGCAGACGGGGAATGAGCAGAGTAAACCTGGGCCCATCTACCCTACCCTTGGGGAGCTGTGTCTGACAAGCAGTTTACAACCAGCACTCAAAGATAAACCTAAATTAGGTGACAGTTTACCTCGAAATACCATAAGCCCTCGCAGTTTAGGAAGTGGCTGCACCAACCTCCTCGCAGCCGACTAGGATCTCCAAGAGGGGCAGCGGGCAGGGCTGAAGGCAGGACCAAGGTCACCAGGGGAACCACGGGAAAGGGTTGGTGGGTCAGAGCCCCTCATTTCCCACATTGAACCTCCTGTTCACGAGCTGCAGCTGGTGGAGCAGGATGGCCTCCTCTGCTCTCCCCCCGTTCCTATTACCAGGGAGCACACAACGAGAGGGATTAATTCTGGGTAAATCCCCTTGCGAGAAAGAGGATGTGAAGTGTTCCTGCAACATCCCAATTAGAGAGGGGTGCATGCAGCAAAGTTATCTGCTTCACACTCCATATTTTTTCCCAGCAGCAGGAAAAAGGATTTCCTGTTGCCCACTAAATCATCAGTGTTTCTTGCCTGGCTGTTTCAAGCACAGCTTTATTATCACTTACACTAACTTCTGGGGGCACTGTTATTTTTTCGTAAGAGAAGACCAGAGCTGAAAGCTCCATGATTTTTATTTTTTTTTTTTTGGTCACCCACTCTGGTTTTGTTTCATTTTTTTCCTGATAGGGGAACCAGTGACACTTCAAAGCAGCACATTTCCTGTATGCTCACTCAGAAGAAATTAAGGTCCTGTCTATGCACTTTCCCTCAGAAAATGCCCCCCAAGCTTGCAGCATTAAAAAAAAATCTGATTTCACAGAAGCACAAAGACACAAATTATTTCAAAGCAAGGCCATGCAAAATAAAACCTACCATTAAATAGAAGAGGCTGGAATCAGAGATCCCATCTCTGATTATATTCATTCCCCAACAGAAGTTTTGCCCAAGTCAGAGCTGCTGAGTCACGTCCATTATTTTCTCACACATACCATTAAACCGAGCAGGCTCACCAATGGGACATCTTGAGCACATATGCAAAAGGCTTTGACATTACATATGCTTAATCCTCACGTACAGGGATATCTTCTCCTAACAGGTATAACTACACAACTGCGTGCACTGGGGTCACCTATCTCAGAGCAGAGGTACAGAGATATGGATGTCACCCATCTGCCTCCCTGTCTGCGCTAGACACATCCGAGGCTGAAGGCAGCCCACGCTCCCGTCTCGCAGGCGCTGGGGCTTGGGTTTGGAGGCCAGCACTCAGCCTCACGGGTCTCAGGGCTGGGAGCGTTTCACCGGCACCGGTGCCGCTGTGGGAGGGTCGGGACTCGGTGAGGCTGGGGAGTATGACAGTTATGCTTCACTCAGGTTAGAAACAATAGGAGTAAACCCAAGCTTGAACGCAAGCACGTCTCCACCCAAAGCAAAGCCATATGCAACTCAGCTCAGGAATGAGAACTATGCAGCCAGAGGTTTCCTCTAGTTATTGTTTTGGGTTTGGGCTGCAGTGCGCAGGGAGGGGAGGAACAAAAAACACAGAGGGTGCGGGAAAGAAGCTGAAAGCCAGGCACGGCGGCGGGAGCCTCAGCCCGACCTCAGGCCCTGGTTTCAGGATGTAAGGCAAGAGGCGGTGATGCTCTCTGCAGGTATTCTCTCGCCCTCCACTGCTCCTCGCTGCCCCTGTATCGCAGCTGTACCTGTAAAACAGTTCGTGTGACACCGAAGTTTGTGTGACATGCTCGTGCGACATCGATTTGATTTGCACAGGCACCTATCAATTTTGCACGCTGACTAGACAGCAGAGCAGACGTAGCGATGCCTAAATAGGAACTGTATTAAAAAGAACAAACTCCAATATAATTCTTTTCCCCCAGAAAGATACACCCGAGATGACCCCAAAAATTCAGCTTGCTATTTCAATTTAAAAGATGCAACCTGAAGCATGTTGTGTGCTGGGTGAGAGTTCAGTTTTTCTTTCCCTCTGGTCCAGATTAGGCTTAACATTTTTTCAGCCCAATATACTGGTGCTCACCACTACCCTGACTCCTTCCCAGACCTGCTGGGAATGCTAGGGCTGTGGAGCAATCACTGCAGATTCATGGACATTGACCTCTTAACTAATAAGCTTCAAGCAAACTGTGCCTGGAATCAGAAGTAAGGGATTGCACCGGCCGGTTTTCCCTTCCAACACCACCACAGAGCTCCCAGCAAACACCGATATTTCACTGGGTGGAAAGTTAGCTCACCGTGCTCCTCATCCCGCATCCTCAGTTTTTTTGGTGCAGACAGTAGAGACTCAAGGAGCAGTGGTTTTGTAATTAAGCTGATTTTAGCTCAAACTGCCAAGGAAAGGGGTATTTTCACTTTCTCCCCACTCCTGTCCCTACCTTTGTCCTTCTGTTGGCATGAGCGTCAGCCAAGCCAGGGAACTGATCCAGCTGGAAACTATCTGTTTGTCTTTTCCCTTTCTGCTGGGTTAGTTTTCAGAGGGATCAGATTCCTAATCTGGCAGATCACTCGAGAGCTGATTTTGGCACCAGGGAGAGCACATGACCCAGCAGCACGGACTGAGATCAGCTGCAACCCAGCATAAACCTACACCCGCAGAGAACACCCACGGACCACCCTGGACCCACCCATGCAAAGAACCTCTGTCTGCAGAAGGAAAGAGCCTTTTTCCACGGTACTGTTCTGCCCCCAGAGCGGAGCAGGCATGTTTTGGGTAGCGGTGAGACACCACCTCCCATCTCTACCTGCACGTCCCTTGCCATTGCTCTGCTGCCCCTTCTCCTCGGCTCTTTGATAAAGCCCAGTGCTCCGCTCCAGCCTTCCTCTTGGATCGGCGTATCTTTCTTTAAACAGTCCTGTGCTACTTACCCAGGTGCCTTCTGTCCTCGTGGACCCTCATGTATTGACCAGCAGCCACAGACACGTGTTAAGATATGCATGTGCATGCCCAGGGCACACAAGCACAGACCTAAAATATCACATGGAAATATTCTGGTTTCCCCAGGCTGAAGAAATGGGCTGTATTGCTCTGAACCATTACTACGGAGCACGCAGTGTTTCTATGGCTACACCTTCCCCGGCTTTCACTCCTGCTTCCAGCAACACATTCGCTTTGTCTGTCTGTCTGTCTGCCTCTCCCTCACACGTACACGCACACGAACTAGACATCCCTTCCTTCCTCACTCAGCCACCCCCTCTCCACTCCAAATATCACCTCCGCACTTCCTCCCACACACAGCCTAAAAATTCAGAGTGGCTGTTTCCCGAGACCCAGCAGAAGAGGGGGCAAAGGCTTCTGATCCAAACTGATTCCAAATGCCAGCGATCCCACAGCCGGTCTCCTGAGCTTCCGAGCCTATTTACAGCGAAGGTGGAGCTGGTAGTGTTTACTGGAGATCTTTAGTGTTATTTATGGTGGCATGAAAGCAAAGGAGCCTGCAAAGGGCAGGCAGACCCCTTCGTCCCCCAAGCCGCTCGCAAGAGGCCGGAGAGCTGGCATGCTGAGTGATAATAAAGAAGAAAATATCTCCCAGGGATGCTCTAACAAGAAACCTCGTGCAGAGGGGGTCAGCAGTATCTTGGCCTCAAGGTGACTTGTTTAGCAGCGTGAGAGGAAGATACCGGTCGGATGTTGGGGAAATGCTAATGGCTGGGAGCAGCTCATGTCAAGCTGAATAAATCCCTTGCTCTCCATTCTGAAACACAATGGCACATGAATGACTAAGCAATTCTGATAACAATTCAGTAGACAAATGTCAGCTTGCTTTGATTAAACATTACTTCTGGAGCTGTCTCAGGGCAGCTAAAGACACATCAGCCTGTCTCTCTCACCCCAGACCTCCCAGCAACCCAGCCAGGGCAGAGACACATTTATTTCACAACAACTATAACTGATTTTTTTCCAAAGTAATTGGAACTTCTGTAACATATGAACTAAGTCTAGATTTATGCAAGCACAGCTGGGGGGAGGGTGGGGAGGCAAAATAGCCCCTCTCTATTTTAAGAATTCAGTTTCACTGTCACTTCTCCCTTGCTACATCACAGTTATCCCTTAGCACAGTAATAACACAGTCCAGTTTGGAGATATAGGTGGAACCAAGCCATGTAATTACCACATTTCCACATATATTCTTGTGTATTTGCAGTACTGAAATAACATTCCCCTAGCACAGGGTTAGTCCAGAAAAACAGTGCAATTTAGGAATGTGGCTAAAACATGTATCTAGGCTTTTATATGGTGCAGGTCTAACCTATTTTTTAATTACGCCCATATCTGTGCTGTAGGTTGGTCCTTTAAAAATGATAACCACTCCTTTTATTTTCACAGACAACATTTACGTGAGCAGCTTTTCCCAATTTGAACCTTCTACCTTGCCAACCCCCAAATCCATTTCAAATGATGAAAAGAATAACCTCATCCGCACACATGGGCTCGTACCCTTGTCTTCAGCCAGTTGTGAAATAAGCTGCTCAGCGCTGCATCCGTAATGGGGACTGCAGTGCAGATGGCAAAAGCATAGTCACAACTCGTGCTGTGCCTCTGCCAATAGAGGTATATAATGCAAGCAGAGCAGCTCAAAGAAGCGTAACACACCGGCAGTGAGGAGGGGAAGAGAGGCTGCTACTCCTGAAGCATTTTCACCTTTCTGTCCACAGAAGAGGCTATCTAGGCTGACAATAACATGGAACGATGTCCGGAAGATCCTGAGTGAAATACTGTCTCTGCACTGCAGTCTGTGGCAATGAGGATTTCACCCCGTGATCAGTGCTAGGCTGTGTTTCAGTGATGCGTATCGCTTTGTAGTTGAGAGAACGCAAGGAGGAAAGAAAGCAAGAGTCTCCTCCACCTCCACCTTACTGATCTGTTCATCAGAAGGAAAATCATCCCTTGCAAATGTCCACAGCCATCACCAGTCCCAGGGGCCTCATTGCTGCATTTGACCATAGTCTAAAAACAGTGAGTGATAATGTTATTTCTCTAACTCCACTCTCAGGAAAGCCCCTGAGCTGCTTTTCTTTCCCCCAGGCTGATAAGGAGCATGTGGAAGCAGTCTGCCCTTGTATACACACAGTCCACATCTACAAGACTACACTGGGTCTGGGCTACCTGGGTTATTGTACTGAGGCTATTTCTTTAGATGTGGTAATTGGCAGATGCTGCGTCCTACAGGCAGAGGTCTCAGAGGAGACACCTACACTGAGTATGCACAAAATATTCATAGGGACGACGACTGCACGTTTGCGTATAGGTGCGTGTACATATACTTGCACAGCAAGTCACTAGAAGAGTCCTGCTCGTCCCTAGCTGCACAGGGGAATTCTCAACTGATCTTTGCAGCTCACATTTGATAGCGCAAAGCCGCTTTGCAAAATCACCAGGTCGGCCCTTATAGCTTTGTTGGTTTCAATATTCTTTGAGGGTTTCCTCTGATGCCTGATTTGCTTTATTAGAGAAACCTACTCAAAGGGATTTGTGTGCATGCTCAGCTTGATTTGTGAACTCCAACAGGAGGGGCAGCCAGTAAAATTAATGAGGTTCTGGGCAAATGATTGCACATGCAGACCCACAGACATAAAGCATTAACTGACTGTCTAATTAACAAAGGCCACGTGCCCGATTAAGCATGCGAACGCTGCTGCTTATACACGCACATTGACACACATTAATGTCTCAGTGAGGATGCATTTGCAAGTGTCTGTTTGGAACGATGATGAAGCACGCAACCTGCTTCCATAAATACTTTGCAGTATGCAGAAAATACACACATGAAATAATCTGCTGCCCATTTCTGTAACGAGCACGAATTCTTTCTGGAAAGCAACACAGCAGGTCTCCAGGCTCATGCGGGCAGTGCTTTAAAACCAGCTTCTAGAAGGGGGCAAACGAAGGACAAAGAGGCCTTGAAAGAAAAGTTTTAACTCCGTTTCAGTCATCTTGTCATTGCAAGTGAAGGGCTGCTTTCATGTTACAACGTCGTCACACTAGGTGATAAGAGGTCAGGGGCGTATGGTCCTATTCCTAACTCTACTATATTCTTATCACATAACACTCACCCTCTGGGTCTTCATCTCCTTCCTGATTAAAACTCAGGTTTTTTTAATTCACCGGCCATAAAATTAAAAAAAAAAAAAAAAAAAAGCGAGCAAAGATCTAAAATGTCCAACAAGCAAGAGCTAGGAACGGTGATGTCTCTCTGGGAGGTGGTGGTTATGGCACAAGATAGCTGTTCTGTATCAGTTCACTTAACTCAATCAACTGTGGTGCCAGATCACATCCTTTTGGGACACAGACACGCTCACTCAGCTGGGGAGGCCAGGAAGGCAAAATCCTGGAAAGCTAGGAGCAATCTCTGGGGGGCAGAGAAGACATTTTCAGCACCAGCTGCAGGCCCACGGCTGTGGTTCCGCAGGGTCACCGCGGCACAGAGCAGCGGCCGACCTGCAAAGGGCATTCCCGAAAGGGCTGTGACGGCCAGGCAGTGCCAGAGAGCTATGGAGGATCCCAGTCTGCACGAACCAGGGAGGCAATGTGAACTTCTCCTCACCTCTGAGCCTTGAACGACCAAATACTCTCTGTGTGCCCCCGCTATCTGCAGCGGGAATTGCACAGAAGATGCCTGAGCCTTCACTTTGCATTCGCTTGTGGCCGGTGGGTTCACTGAACTGAAGCTCAGGGTTTCCCTCAAGCCCGTGACTCAGCCCTACTCCCCTCTAAATGCTTAGAAACTGTTTCTCCAAAGAGCCAGGAAGGCTGAGGGGGGTGTTAGAAAAACCAGTGATGTCTGCGGTGTGTTTCCTTGCTGCTGGAAGGTCTCCAAAGACATTTCAGGTGCTGATGAGACCTTCCAGCGCATCCATTTAGAGTCTGCAGTTTCCCTTCCTTCCTGCATTATTTACCATACAATCCCGAGCTGCTTAAAGGACTGTTGCAAGCTATTTTCTGAATCATCCTTTCCTCTCTGTGCTGTTTCATGTAATAATGTCTCCGAAATCTATTTTGGGAGAGGCGTTTTGCAGCAGAGGGTTGTTTTGTTTGTTTTCTCCAACTGTTTTGTTGCAGACAAAGAAAGTTGTTCCGTTAATGTGAAGCTGCTGACAAGGACGGGGTCACAGATGCTGTGTCCTGACAGTCACGCCTTGCCCGACTGTCCTCGCCGGAGTAGGGATGCAGAGGCTCAGAACGACAAGTGCAAGGCTGTGCCCATTAATTTGTTGCTGCAGAGTTGCTCCTGATTATCAGAGCTGCAGGCAAGGGTTTGTTTTCAGAGTTGCTTGGGGATGTCAGGTCATATTGATTTCTCGGAGCAAGGTCCCTGATAAAGGTTTGGATAGCTGAATTATCCTTATACTATGCAGAGCATCTTGGCAGTCTGACTATTAAAGGAAAAAGAGCGTGGACTTTGCAAGCAGCTGTGTTAGAGAATGGAAAAAAAAAAAAAATTAAGAGCTATATTTTGAGCTAACCAAACTTGAAAATGTTTCTTTCAGAAACACCCAGAAATCCTGAGTCTTTATACCTCCGACCTTTTCCTGGAACAGAAGACACATTTTGCATCAGAGATACTACACTTAATTTGCTACCCGAACTCAAAGTTTCTCAACCACCCAACATTTATATTAGCTTATTATTTCAAATTTAGCTGCCCTGCTCTTATGCCGAGAACATCTGACTGGGAAGCAATTGCACTTCCACGCCATACGTTCAAAGCCCGAGTGCTTCGCTTGCTTCAGCAGTTTTTGGCAAAGTTCAGTGCAGTTCTCAGCTTTGAAGGATAATTGCCCAACGACAGCAGTGACTCTGGTCTCCAAAGGCCAAAAGGAGAAAGAGAAAGGAGGGAGGACAGCTGAGGATAGCACATTTCAGATGTGGGATACAATTATCTCTTTTTTGGAAGTCTATTTCTGGGTGCTGCTGGAGAACTGGACAGCTAAAACAAGAAAGCAAATACAAAATGAAAGATCACATTAGAAAGCACACACACTTAGACACCATGGCAGGCAAGAGCTAGGGGACCTGTGTAATCAGAGGTATAATGATTCCATAATTTCACATCCAAACATAATTAGTTGAGGTACGTTCTTTGACAGCTAGAGATTTGCAAAATTAGGGTCAAGCAGGTTCATTTTTTTAATTGCTCTCATTTCCCCCCTCTGTGTTGTTTCTTGTCGCTTTATAGACTCCTCCCTGGGCCAAATTCATCCCTGGGGTAACCCCCTTTTAAAAAAAACCTCCATGAATTTGATCCTTTATACCTTGGAAGCATGGAAACATGGCAGCAAATAGCTTTCGGCTTGCATGACTGGCCTGTCACGTGTATCAGCACATCTGAAGGACTGTGTGTACGGCTTGCCAGCCATAAGAACACAATTCCCTCGAAAAAATAAAGTCAAACCATAGGCTGCTCCCTGCTTTGTACGTTATTCTGTCACCTGCAGCAACAGCAGATAGTAAGAAACCAGCCAGACTAATTCCAGCGAGATTAGTGTCCGCAGTTTCAGATAGCAGCAGAATGTACAAGGCGTGATTTAAATATGCAGCCAGATTTCATTAACTAGTTTGATTCCACCTAGCTGAACAAGCCAGGACAAAAAGCCTTCCACGTTCAGACATCCTGTAAAACAGCCTCTCTCAAAGATGATGCTCCCTCGGTTTAGGCACATCATACATTTGAATTGTTTATACATCTGCTCACACGGTACTTACTTGATGACCCTCACTTATCTGAGGCAGAACTGTATCATCCACAGTCTATCAATAGACTTAAAGTTCCCGTGATTGCCCAAAACGCGCATCGCTCACACTTACTCCATCCCTGGGAAGTGGATAACAAGAACTCCACTAAACAGAGCCCAGCTCTGTGCAAACGGCTCCCCAGTCAGAAGTCACAGGCCCAGGTTAGGGCTAGCAGAGCTAAATTAACTGGCCAGGAGTGAAGTTTCAGCTTGCGTGGAAACAGCCGAGAAGGACAAAGCCGACAGCCCCAGCACAGCAGAAAATTAAAAAGCCCAAAGATGTGCCCAGCCACGCTGGGACTGTTTGTACGTGCCCCCCTTGGCACGCTGCACCACAAATACAACGGCTGGAAATTAATGTGGGCATAAATGGCGCGCACACACAGACAGGTACAAGTTTTCTGCACCCTTCACCGTGATACAAACCTTGCATTAATTTCCTAACGAGGTGACAGGCAGAAGTACCAAGTGATAGAAACTTTACATAAAGGCACCCACATGCAGCAAGCATTTCTATGGGTGTTACTTTGACAAATGTTGTGAGTTTGGGGAGGTTTCTGTTTAGGAAAAACAAAAGACAGGAGATGTGAATTTTTCTGGTAAATGCTCTGTGTCTTCTTCTGCGCTGCAAATCCTTTCAGTGATTGATTGGGATATCTGAGGTCACAGTAAAGCCTCAGGTAGCTTGTGATGAAGTGCAGATGGGTCACGTGAGGTGTGATGGGGGGAGCAGAGATTATATTTGTGCAGCACACAATGCTTTGGCATAAATTATATTAATATTTACATAATTTATAAATATGCTAATTTTATACGTGAATCTTTGTCCTCCAAAATAGCAGAGTCCTTCACAACACACAAGAAATACAGCTCCTTAAAGGATACAGCGACCCACACCAAATGGCAAACTGAAATTTGTGGCAAGGTCACCAGGACACAACTTTTACTGTTCAAAAAGATGTAATGATCTGTAATCTCAGCACAATGTCAGCCATTTTATATCATCATTCATAAAACGCCCTTTATTCAAAGAACAGCCACATGAAAGTAGGATCAACGGCAATAACCCTACAGAAATTTCAATGGTGCTGTTAGATGTCTTGATTTTGAAGCTCTCCCGTAAAACCAGAAAATACATGGGCATCACATGGACGATTTGTCTTAGAGGACCTGAGAAAAAGGCAGTCAGATCCAGGCCCAGTGCCCAGGTCTGGAGAGTCTACGTACAATCTGTCCCTTCTCCTACCTGTGACCTTTCAGTATAGCCTGAAAACACTGAGTGCCACATGTCCCCCGGTCCCTGTAATGGCAAACACAGCAGCTCCAGAGCTCCCAAGTCCTGCCACACATGCATGCACAAAAAGGCAGAGCAGTTGTGGGACATTTATACCCTGCCATTGCTGAAGGGCCACTTCTTCAAGCTCTTGCTTTAGTTAAACCCACAGCAGCACCCTGCACTGGTTTATCTGTAGAAGACCTTCCTCAAGCCATAAGGACTGATGATCCCCCAAATGTTGGCTTTAATGAAAGCTTCAATTCACCAAAAAAACATGGTACAGCCACTTTCACCCAGGGTCATTCCACCCTGAACTGCCCCCCACACCTACTCTACGTTCTTACGGGCACCCAGTACAGCTTTTGAAGGCTGATACAGAACATAATGACGTGGATCTGAATCAAGATCAAAGTATAGGTGTTTCCTCAATCCAAACCAACAGGACCAGGTTTTAAAGGCTGAGTCCCATCTACCACCCTAGGAACCTACAGTCGGCGTTGCCAGGCCGTTCTGCTGGCTGGCGAGGGAGGTCACTCTCTGTTCTGTTAACAGAAGTGAGGAGCCATCCACTGACATCCCATTTTAGAGGGCAATAAGATAAACTCCATTAAAATAGAATCTAGGATGCCAGGGGACAAGCTGAAAAGACATTATACAGTCTGGCAGCAGAGGCAACAGTGTTCCAAAAAAAATAAATCACGTTAAAGCATATGCAGCCCCGGTGAGGACACCTGAAGTTTGCACATATGGCTGCTCCGCTGGGACAGGCCTGTCTGCTGCGGGCGTGCAAATCAAAGCGTTTGCATCTCATTACCCAGGCTGGGAGACATCACTCAGGGCTGGGATGAGTGGCTGAGATTCCCCCAACGCTGTAATGGGGTGACAGTTTGGCAGCATCAGCAATCAGATTGGCCTTTATCCTTCACAGATGTTGCTGTGCTAAGGACGAGGAGGTGTTTATTTTACAGGATGATGGTGTCTTGGCCTATGGCACACAGCCAAACAGCCCAAGGTCAGCTCTTCATATATCGTAGGGCTTCTTTGGCATCCCTCCCAAGCAGCTACGGCATTCGTGGTTGCAGCACTGGTGAGACGGGAGGGGAGGTGGGGAGCATCCCTACCAGGGGAATCCTCCAAGTCTGCAATGCCCAGGGTCTGCACAGCCCAAGGCGGTGACACCAGAGCTCCTCAGAGCTCACATGTCCAGATGGTGGCTGTGCATCAGATGCTTTAGGTACAATAAAAGAGAAAATGTCACGTTAATATTCTCACTTCTCCTCTTCTTGTCATAACACCATTCATCGCCACTGATCCCACCTCAGGTGCAACTAGATTGGGGCATGTGCATTAAAGTCCACCTGGGGAAGCCTTGGAAAAGAGTATTTCCAATGCAGTAAAGAGATTCTTCCCTCCATGTGTGCTACAAAGCCATAACAGTGTTTCCTTAATAAAGGCCAAATCTTGTGTCCCGTGTACCTGTGTCAATATGGAGTAACTGCACTGAAGCTGAGTTCCTGGCAGTAGTAATTTCTAGAACTGTCAATTTGCTATTTGCAAACTTTCTAAGTATTCGGAATTAACAGCTCTCATGATTTCCAGTGGTCCGTATTAAATCAGAATCCAGCTTAATTTTAATTGAGAGAACAGAGGAGGATCAAAAAGAGGTTGGCACATCTCCACCTTTGTGGAAAAGCTCTGACTATAAGGTTTCCTACTTCTAGTTTGGGGGAAATTTTGAAAGGATACTGCTCTGAGTACCGGCTTTCCATTTGCGTTGCACTTTCAAACACACAGCCTGCAGAACCCAGTATTCCCTAACCAGTACACGTGGAGGTCCCGAACACTGCCATACAGAGGTTCCCGTTCGCTTATTTTAAGCACTGCATTGAGCAGCTTTCCCCAATATCTGCTACTGCCCATTTTGCACTAACTCTTGATAAAATCAGCTCTCCTACTCTAAGTTTCTGTCGCAGCCTGTGATGACCTGATACAGTGACCACTGAGGAGACATACCTAGAAACGCTCACCTTGAAAGCCATGCTGAGTTCATTGCATTTTAACAACGGGAAATATATATACTGCAGGAAGTACTGAAGCAAACAGCACCTGATTACTCTAGAAAGGGAAGTATTAGGCAAAAATAATTTAAAATGCAAATTAGCTTTATGTACCTTTGAACTGGAATATCCTCACTTTCAAATCCCTCCCCCCAGGCTTTAATGGGGATTGATAGTCCTATGTGCCAAGATAGATCGAACGCTATTTTTAATCACATCTTACAACCGCTCTGTCCCAAATGTTTTGCATGACAAAGCAACCGAGGGAGCAAAATGAGAGAAAACCGTGATGCAGAGCTGCAACGCGAGGAACAGATCTGTGCTTCGGATCCAAAGCCCTCGTATGAAAGAGTGATCTCAAAAGGCAGAGGCGAGGAAGAAAGGAAAGGCAGCAAGAGATGGGGCTGGAGCAGAGCTGGAGAGCTGACAAGGTGGAGAGAAACAGGAAGGGAACGTTTTGTAAAATGGATTAAGCCGTAGGAGCCGAAAGCATTAGAGGCAAAGGCTTGGGGCAGCGGGAGGGCACTCAAGGACACTGCAGCAGAACTTGCAGGCGCTTGAAGCTTGCGCTGAACTTTCTGTTCCCGGCTGCCTGTTTTGGAGTGTGTTCTGGGGATGCCTCCTCTTGGGAGCTCGCCTGCTGGAAGAAGGTTACGAAGCTGCAGCTCGGCAGCGCTTATGTTGTAGCGTGACAGCAGCGCATAGGCATGCTGTGACGCAGCATCTTTATATGGCACTGAAAAGTCGTGCTGGGGTAAAGGGATGGGATTTGCAGGTTTTACAACTCCAGGGACCCTTCGTGGCCCGCAACGGTAGCCACTCAGCTCATGTGAAATTCAGCTGTTTCTTTCTGCAGGGGATTGGAGTAGTTTCCTCAGGTTTGTTCCATGTGTTGCTCAATTCTACGCCACTCTGCAAACTCCCCTGAGCTGGGATTTGAATCTGCTCTGCGCACAATAAATCTCAGCCAAAAAAGAACCAGGTTCTCATATGGTTTGCCCAAAGCTGTTCAGGGATCCCAGAGGTCATTACAAAAGTTAGTAAATATTAACAAATTCTCTTGCGAGAGCATGTGTAGTGAGCGTGTCAGACCTGGGAAGTTTCTTCTTCTTCAGCATACAAGGTGAGGGGCTGCATTTGGCAAGTTGATGCTGGGACGTGGCAGGAGACCCCGGGGGCAAACTGGAGCTGCAGTGTGCGCTCCTTAACAGCCCGCTGAGAGCGGGGGGTGCGGAACGGCTCACCAGCTATTTGCGGCACAGCGGGCTCGACTCTCCGTTTCTGCGTAACACCCCCCACCACCACCCCGTGCCAGAGGCAGCTGGACAGTGTGCTGAGCGCAGGGTGAGGAATGGGGAGAGAGGTGGTGGTGTTGGGCTGCGAGAGGCAGCGCTAGCGGAGGGGGAAGGCAAGGCAGGAGCCAACTGTGCGAGTCGCATGCTTGGTGCGGGAATGCCAACGGGTCCGTCCCGTGCAGCGTGTGGAAGCGTTGCTTTCCCAATGGAGTGGGAGATCCCCCTGTCTGTCTCTGAATATTCAACTTATAAATACAGGACGTGTTTTCATTCTGGGGATGGACTACAGTAGGAGAGAGGCAGGCTGGAGGAGGGAGGGGGTGGAGGAGGCGCATGGTAGGAGCAGGACAAGCCCGGCTACCCTGTGGTCCTGCAGACCTCCCCCTGCCACTGAATCAGGGCCGCAACCTGGGACAGACTTAAAAATTTGCACTGGAGGCCTATAAGATCCAGCCCCCCACGAATAATCGAAATGCAAGTGGTTTGCCTCCCACCAACCCCAGCAAGGAGGCATCAATCCCAGTTAATCAGATTTAGTAACATTTTAATCCCGGCAGTCCCGGACACTGAGCATCTGGCGAGGGGAGTCGGGACTGGTGTAATTTGCCACCTTTGCCACAGCAGCACAGGGAAAGCTCCCGTTTTGCAACCTCAGTGCTCGCCTCCAAGGGCTCAGCCTTTTGTCCCATGCTCCCAAATGCCACGTGAACCCCGGAGGGAGGTGGGCCAGGGGAAATCCAGGATCACTTACTTCCCTGTGTGCCAAGGGTCCTTCCCTCCATGCAGCAGTCTTTTGCTGTGGCACATGCTGCTTTCATTTACTGGAAAGGAGCTAAAAGCTAACAGCTTATTTCTTGGAAAAGGGCAAGGGGTGCCTCTTCAGTCGGCCAGCGGTGACCTGAGCCCTGGAAGATGGAAAGGCGGAGGCCGACACTTCTGTACTGCTCATCACCTTATTAGAGACAAACTGGCATTAACCTCACCCGTATGTAGGACGGACAGAGATGTCAAGTCGCAGAACGCATGAGGGCTGTTTACGGTATAAATGTCAGAGTATCTGAGTCCCCCAGGATGCACAAATGGCTGCTGCTCCCACCCAGCTTCAAACTGTAAATCCCGCAGAAGGGGTTCTGCCTCTTCTCCCCCTGTGCCGTGTGTACTCCACCATCAAACCCTGCTCCCTTGACTCACAAAACTTACTTTCCTAAAATGATAAATCTGCCTGTAAGTAAATGCCATTGAGAAAGTTTCAGCCCTAGGAGAAGGATTTTGAGGGAGCCGTGCTCAGATAAGCAATCTGTATTGAATCCTAACTAGAACATCTCATGGGCACACTCGCGGTAATTATTATATAAGGAGTAGCTTAATATGAGATTCAGTTCCTGTATCTTTTGTACTCCACAGACAAAGTACGAGGCAAGGCAAGGATACAGAGGAGCTTTATAATTGTCTCATGTCCACACACATGACTGCTACTGCTGCTCAGTTCTTAAATAGCACAACGCAAACCCTAAGTCACAATTCCCTGTACACCCAGTTCTTCCATTAACCTCTCTATGCGAGGAATGAGGGATTGGACACCACCACGCAGGGCCAAGCCACCCTCCTTCCCATGCTCTCTGCTTACTGGGAACCCCTTGAAAGGCTCAAACTGAAATCTGTTACTGTAATGAAGCAGACACTGTTGCTCATGAAAACTAAGCTGCACAGACTGCTTTGTTTTTGTAGGGTTGCTAGGGAGCACTGGTTACTATTATTGAATTTTTTAAGGCCTCTGAACTACTTATCAAAACAAGTTATTCCACGCGCACCAGAGGCAATGAAGCCTGGTTCCCTACAGCTTTGTGTCCTTTGTCCCTGAACTTTTTTTCCCAGTGCAATGTCCCCTCCCTCTCCCAAAAGCCAGGATCTCCCTCCCACATCTCCCTTCTGCTTGGCAGAGCAAGAGGGACCAGAAGCGATAGCTGGGTCACAACCATAAACTTGTTTATTGGCTGGCTGGGAGCTACAAACAGTGGCTGATTGCTAAATTCTGCCTATTTTGCTCTCGCTGGGGGACTAATTTTGGACTTTCTCTACTATCCAGTCATCAGTTTTCACAAAATTTGTAGGAACTTCATTCTCTTTGTGATTTGATGAGTCTAGCTGAAATCTGGCCAAAAGCTTTTTCTGAGGAGAAAGGGAGCAGTGGATATGCAGGCAGTCAAGCTGCACAATCTGGAAATCAGGCTGAAAGCACATACAGTAAGGAACTACCTAGATTTTGCAACCAGATACACAGGGGGAAAAAAAGTCATCAAATCCCAGATACGCAGTATCATATTTGTAGCTGTATCTGATAATGATTCTTCTGACACAGACTACTTAATGAACACACCTAAGACCTGGAAAGTGCAACTGTCAGAACATTGATGTGATGAATATTCACACATCAGGATGTTGCAATTTAAATGACATCGATGCCATTAGAATGCCAGGGTCCAGAGTGCAAAGGCAAGTGGAAAAGGTCTGCGAAACCCAAGCCTTGAAGCTGGCCGCTCCTTAATGGCAGCTTTGCACCTCTTCTACAAGACAGGAGAGTTAAGCAGCCTTCCCTTTCTCAAGCTTTCCTTTTAAATGGACTTTTTTGGGAAAACTTCTCAGGGCTGCTAAAAAAACATTCAGCTGCACCAGCACCACGGGGAGAACGTAGACGTGACACACCTGTGAATACACTGCAATCATGTGTGAGCACTCTCGTGTGCGTGTGCATGCTAACAAGTATTTTTGAGCAAAGGATGGCACATGTGGGTGCAGAGACACAGTGGCACAGACAACAAGGCCAGTGCCCTGATCTACTCATCTGGTCATCTTTGCTACACAGCATGCGGTTAAATGTGGAAGCAAGCGTACTGGGGAGAAAGCAGGCCCATGCAAACACACATCACAGAGTCACAGACTGGTTGGGGTTAGCAGGGACCTCTGGAGACCATCTGGTCCAAGCCCCTGCTCAAACAGGGCCACCCACAGCCAGTTGCCCAGGATCATGTCCAGACAGCTTTTCAACATCTCTGAGGATGGAGAGTCTACAAACTCTCCGGGCAACCTGTTCCAGTGCTCGGTCACCTCCGTTTTTCCTGACGTTCAGATGGACCCTCTCGTGTTTCAGTGTGTGCCCATTGCCTCTTGTCCTGCTGCTGGGCACCACTGAGAAGACCCTGGCTCTGTCTTCTTTACACCCTCCCTTCAGGTATTTGTACACATTGATGAGATCACCTCTGAGCCTTCTCTTTTCCACATCAAACAGTCCCAGTTCTCAGCTTCTTCTCATAGCAGAGATGCTACAGTCCCTTAATCACCTTAGTAGCATTTTGTTGGACTCTTTCCAGTAGGTCCACATCCCTCTTGTCCTGGGGAGCCCAGAACTGGAGATAATGCTTCAGACATGCCCGCAAGCACAAATCCAGAGTGCTTAAGGAATTGTCAAGGGAGACAGTACCAACAGCAGAGTGGTGGGCATTTGGCTGTGTGAATACCTTCTTCCTAAACCTGGAGACTTCTTTCTCATTGCCTTCCTGCTCTGATGCGACTCTAGGATGAACAGCCTCTGGGGAAGAGGAATTTGGTTACAGGGAAAAGGGTACAGCACTGTGTAATAAGGAACCAGGACCTGGAAATACTGTGGGCTTCAGAGACCATGGCTGTGTACCATTCCCCGGCTCTCCAGACAGGGCTGAGGCAAGCAAGGACAAAGCAGCAGCTATTCGATCAATATCTCAAAGATGTCTTCAAACATTAGTTATCATTAACAACTAGAAGAGTTTCATCTCGTGTGAACAGCTCACTCCCCAGAGTCCCACCACATTCAACAAGACAATATTTATATTGAAAAAGGCTTTTTATTGACTCTTTCCTCTCAAATAATTGATAAGCTCTTACTGCAATTCAATTTGAGCAGCCTCAGCCCCAGTTGTGCCCAAGGTCTGGTCTAGTTCCAGCCCATCTCATTATCTGAAGCACCAGAAGCAGGTGGCATTTACAACACTTGCTAGAAGAAACTGGATTTCTGCACAAACAATACAAATCTGAAGGCCACAGTGGGAAACATAACTTACTCAGAACACTATTCAGTCACATTCAATTATGTACCTCTTTGCTGTCTTATTCCTATGCCATTTCTTTTTCCTTCTTCTCTCCCATTCCTTCTCTCCTTCCTCATTGTCTTTTCAGCATCCACCAAAGTCAGGGAGAAAACTTCCACAGACTTTGGTGGTCTTTGAAACCTTTCAAACCTTCTGACCTCTCCTCCCCAGACAGGGGGACACAAATCACCTCAGTTAGTTTCACCAAATATGGGGACAGCATTAAAACAGTGAACACAATGAGGGGCATGAGAGATGATTTAGGCCAATCTCTCTGATCCAGCGCAGGGGCTCCCAGGACTAAAAAGGTGACAACTGTGCTACGCCTGGATGGATTCAGGGAGGTTTCAGGAAACCACAGATGAGAGACCTTTGAAGACTGAGATTGTTCTTTTCAATCCACTTGATGGAGAGGGTGGACTATTCTGACCGTAATTTTTTTTATGTCAACTTCCCCAAAACAAACAAAAAAAGATGACAGTGAAAGGAACAGTAGTAAACACACCAGTGTCACTTGGAATCCTGAGCTCCACTATGACACCTCCAGTCCTTCATCACGCTACCTCAAAGATGCAATTTCCAGCCTAGAGCAGTCCACCAGAAGCTTTGTCACTCAAGCAGCTTTAGCTAATTTCTACAAACACCTCAATGTGAAGTTCAGATTTAGCATCTGTTTTGTATGCTTTTTCATTCTCGGCCTTATTTTCTTTTAATCCCTTTTGCTCACTTCTTCCGCCAGAGTATAACTTCTACAGCTCTGCTCTCGCCCTCCGTATCCCCTTCCATTCCTTGTGGGATAGGTAAGGCTGTATCCCACCAAACTACATGGACCTTGGAGAATTTGCACGTGCCGGAGGATAGCAGAGATTACTGGAAACATTTAGCTATATATATTGAGGTACCACATCTCCACAACGGCACTTCTCTCCCTGAGGCAGTGAGCCTGGCTGGCCAACACAGGGACCTTCGTCCTCAGCAGCCCCTTTAGAGGAAGCCCCTAATTTCAGAGTTTGCACAGCAGCTCCCCTGCGGCCCTCCCCACTTCATAGACACCGGCCAGAGCAGACTGCCTAGTGTGTGCCAGCGCACACCCCATCCTCGCCAAGCCCAGCTAAGACCCAAACCCTGAACTTAACCCCAGTTCTGCTTTGCAGTTGCCGCGAGGATTTGCCAAGCTTTCAATTCAGTCATGCTCAGCTCAAAATTAGGCTCCATGCTAAGCACTGTGGGAAGCCGCAATGGAACAAAATGGACTACAAGGTTGTCGGACTTATTTTTCACTCCTTACATTAACTAATTAGCTTTCTTCCTCATTAAAGTCCCTTCAAGCATATCAATTACCCAGCTCTGGTGGCAGGGACGGTACAATAGCCCTCAGTGCAATCAGATGAGTTGGAATTCGGCACAGCAGACCAACAGGGTGGAGGATTGGGTTACCCGTGTGTCAGCAAAAGGGCATTATTCTCCTGACCTCCCTTTTGCAACAAGAGCTGAATGGTGGTTAGGAGAGGGGAGAGGAAATGCCAGGAAAATCGCACAATAAGCATCTTCCTAGGAGCTGCGAGGGGAAACCAGCGCTGTGACAAAAGACAAGAGAAATATTTAAATGTCGGGCTAAAATTAGGACAGCCTAAAACTTGGCCTCCGTCTTCTTTTGTTTCTATCAAATGGGAGCGGCCTTGCAATTTCTGTCGTGGTTGAAACAATTCTCTCGCTTCCCTCTAGGAAAATGGAGGGAACGGTGAAGAGAAGGGATCCGTCTCAGCGGTGCCTCCGCTCCCAGGAGTGGGCATTCAGCTGAGCCGCGCTCGTGGCCCAGCGCTCACCCACAACAAACACGCTCAGCCCAGTAGCTCGACAACCGCAGATTTCCATAGGTGAATTTTGGGTCAGTCTCAGTTTTTCCGAGCCAATTTGTCCATCATTTGTTACAGTAATATCATATTTGTGAATTGCTGCTATTGCCGCTATTAACTGGGTTCTTCGCATTGTCTCGTGCCCGAGCTGTACGTTCCCCATCTGCCAGAGACTATTACAGCTACACTTACCTCAAATGCAAATGATTTCTTGAGCACCAACAAAAAAAGGTAACAGCACTGACATTGTATCTGTTAATCTTAAACCACTACATTCAGTTGGGTACATGGATGAAGATGCATTGCTCAGTGCAGCTGAATACTTAAAAGCACTGAGACAATAAGAATGCATTAAACTTTTATCTCCAGTGCTACAGCTACAATAAGCAATCAAAGAAATTGCCACTCTCCCAGGGCTCTGGATTGCCTAAAGGAAACTAACTTTTGTCTCTGTGTGTGTGTGTATGAAGAAAGATGGATAAAAGGATCTCAAATACCAGCTGCAGTGTGTTTGGCTACTTTGCGTTAGTCAAATGATGAGCGCTGAGGATTGCGCAAAGCTCAGAAGAAGGCAATTTTATGCAGTCGTATATAGAGAGGAAGAAATAAGATATTTTTCACTCCAAGGATTTCATGATCAAGCCCAACTTTTTTTTTTTTTTTTAATGTAAAATTCATAGGAGACAATCACTAACCTGATATTCCTTTCAGAGCCACGTTGTGAAAAAAACCTTTACACAAGTCTGTCTTTCCCCCGATACAACATTTGGGAGCCTGTGTGTCACTACACGACAGGTGTAACTCACCTTTTCATGATTGGTAGCAATAGCAGGACTATCAAATTACATTATAGTTTCTAAAATTACAATAAATGAATTTAAAAGCTCTCTTAAAAATTATACATGTTCATTTTCAATTTATTCTCTGGCCATTTAATGATGTAGAAATTTCATTTCTCATGTAATATCCACAAACTGGCCACTTTCCTCATGAAATATGCATGAATTATAGAATTCCTTATGCTCTTGAGAAAATAAACCATTTTAATATGAGAAAATGCTCAGTTTTATAATGTCAGAATGCTTTCTTTTCCTTTTTTTACTCAGAACCAGGGTGGTTTCAGAAAAGGAGGTGCTTGGCATGTTCCAACCTTTTAATGTGAAGGGAAACACTTTTTAAAAAAAACCAAAAAGCTGATAGAGATAATTCCAAAACAAATCTTTGCTTTTCAAATGTTGTCTTCTTGTTTATTTTCCCACATTCCTTCAGTGGGCAAAATTCTCTGGTAAGAAAACATAGTATTTAAATAACTTTCTGTTTTCAATCCACCTTGTTTCTTGGGTTCGCATTTCTCTGTGTATGTTTTCTCTGCACTGCAGATAAAAACGTGTGAGTATCAACGAGGTATTTGCTACAGGAACTACAACACCATTTTCTCAATTTGATTAATATAGCTCTAGGAAAAAAAAATTCCCCCATCACCCCATGTGCACAATTCTCTCACTTAAAATAGCGCATTTTATCAAAGAATCTGCAAGAGCCTTACCAAGAAGCAGGGTTATGTATACTTTACAGTGTATTAAAAATAATCTTTTCTAGAAGCCCTTGATGTGAAATAGCTTCTTTTTTTTTTTTTTTAATATCCAGTATGAAGCATTTTTATTTCAGACTTTAAAAGTGAGAAGTTACTGCAAGTTACAGACTTAAGATGGATCAGGGCGGCTTTGGACAATTTTAAAATTAACCCCAAAGCATATCACCTGGGCAGCCAGACTCTGATGTGCCTAAAAAGCAAACATGTTGGAAAGTGCTTCCTCTGCGAGCTGCCTTAGACCCCACAATGAGGAAATACAGGAGTACGGATGCCCTCTCACATCCCAGATGAGCGCACAGCCCAGTGTGTCACAGCATGGCCGTGGCCATGCTCTCCAGACACAATGTTCAGGGCATCACAGATACCACCAGCCTGCATGTCAGGTGGAGCTGTTCATACAAAGAATGACCGTTTGGGCAGCCAAAAGCTCCGCAGAACAGACGGTTTTTAGTTTAGAGCTTTAAGCATTTCTAACTCTGCCGGTGTCTCCCTCAGTTTGGGATTTCCATAGCAACTTGGGCTGTTACACACACCTTTTCTTTGCATTCTTTCATTCTTTTCCAGTTCCAGAAAGATATCAAACTAACGTCCTCTCACCCATCCCCAAAATATCGAGGGGATATTTTCAAATTAGAGGCAGAAAAACATTTCCCTCTGCAAATGGAACAGCCGTGTGAAAAAGGAGTGCCTCTCCTTCTCATAGTGGGAAGGGATGAGGAGGATAGGACACACAAGCCTAAAATGAAAGCCTCAGGAAGCAGATTTCATGAAGAAATGTGGTTTCGCTCCTTGAGAATAAGCAGCATCTTCCTGAGACCCATCATTTTGATTCACTGTTTCATGTGTAAATAATTTACTAGGCTAAAAGGTCAAGAGCTGCAGGTCCTTAGAGAAGGGAAGAAAACTGCAAGCTGTAAATAAGGGACAAGTAACTTATGTGGAGCATAAAATACATTATGAAGCTACACATAGATACAGATATACATATGCACACATCCACAAAGAAATAGGCTAAAGCAGAGCTCCAGAACCAGCATACAGAGGCAGAAACAACCTCTACTCCGTATTTGCTCCCCCTTGAACTTGACTTGAGAGCAGGAAATACGGCAAATATGATCTTTTGGGATAGAAATTACACTTTTAAATTAGATCTATGATGCCCAGATGTACTGCTGATGGATGCAGGAAACAGAGGGGCAAAAGAAATTAATTTTCAGCCTACTTGTTTTCATCTTTTCATCCTCCAATGTCAGGGTAATTGCTCCTCTACTCCTGGATGTGACAGAGTCTAGTCCTTGCCTCTCTGCAGAAGATAAGTGAACAGCTGGTTTCCTTTCTGACACCAGTGTATTTCCAATCAGCTGTCAGACAGCATTAGGTCCCTAAATGCTTAACAGTATGTCACGCTTTCCTCTCGCTCAGAAACTCTAAATACGGGGCTTCATTCCCCGGGTTGAGGTAGGGTAGAGCAAGGAGAAGAAAAGGGTCAAACCCTGTTCAGGTTCAAAACTACAGAGAATTCCAGGGAAGAAATTCTGGAAGGGCGATAGAGTAGAAACAAGTAAGGGACCACTGACTGTCATAGTGTATAACTGACACAGATATTAAAATGGAAAGATCAGAAATAAGCTGCACTTTATCCCATGCACATCACTCCTCATAGTGGTTTTTATAGCAGTACTGCCCTCAATAGTAAAATCTGCGGTATGGGAAGTGAGATACTTCTCAGGCTCAAGCAAGAAAGGGAAATATTGCACTTGGAGAAACATGATTTTGTCCAGCAGTTTGCACAGATAGTGTAGGTTTCTCAGTTTTATTCCTGTCTCTGACTACATTCCAGAGCAATCACAAGCAATTCATTTTACCACCAAAAAGCCTGTATACCCCTGCAGAGTGGAGCAGTTACTGAATTCATCAGCTTAATTGGCATCTTTTTATAAACATTTATAAGACATGTGAAAACCTCAAATGAAAGCCAATTATTCGAAAGTATTATATTACACAGATACACTGTAAGGTTTCATTTGATGATCAAGTATGGAAAAATCACCCCCTTCTGCATATATGGCAATAATATTTATATTATTTTTCCCACATGCTTTTAGTCTTTCATAATAATGGAAACAATGATATAAGAATGAACAACTGACATTTCTGTTTGAGGACACAGCATGCATCTCCTCTGAAAAGTTCCGCAGCGGCTCTGCTTTACAAATATATTTTCCTTAGGTACTTAAAGAAACAGTACTTTGAGTTCCAAGTTGTTTCAGTTATAAGATAGAAACTACCAAATAAATATAGAGTAAAACACCTTTCTGGAGATGGGCACGTTGCATGCAAACTCTGTCTACCCAAGTCTCTATGTGCTTGCTGTTGTAACGCCCAGATACTTCTAAAGGTATATTATGCATACGCACGCACACACGCGTATATATTTACATATAAAATAAACCAATAGATAAATTGCAATATAGAGCTTTGTGCCAGTAATATTTACAATGCTAGAGGGCCCAGTGTTGCAAGCAATACATAAAAACTGAATCTTGAGGGTAAATCTGTTGTCCTGGAATCATTACCATTAGCACTTTTGCAGGATGGGGGCCTCAGTCTGAGTTGAGGCCGACTCAGAAAGTGTGTTGTATATACAGCATATGTTCCAGGGATAATATGTTGCCCAGCATCAATGCAAACGTGCAGCGAATACACGTTTTTCTCCCAGGGCTCTGGATCCTCTGAAAGGTTGGCAGGCTGGGTGCATGGTGCACATTCTTCAGGAGAGAATTATGGGCTGGGGAACATTCCTCTGACTTCTCAACTCTTTCAATAATTTGCCACCTGTGTAGCCAAGCTGTTCATTCTGTAGATCTACAGGACCTAAAAGCTCTGGCACTTCCTCTGGCTGCCAAAGAAAGCTCACTGCAGCACTGACCCTGATCCATCCAAACACACGGTGAATACTGCATTAACTACTTCAAAGTTTGATGCAAAGATTAAACAGCAAGTTTGGAACGGGTGACACCAAACGGACCAAACTCTCACACATGCGTTTGCTCTACTTCAGAGGTTTCTGCACTGCTCTGTAGTTCCCACCACAGTGCAGAGGACTAGGGTTGTATTCCTGAACACAGCTCCACCCTACCATGTGAAAGGAGCAGAATCTGAGTTTCTGCAAAGTGATATGACCCTACAAAAAGTAGGCAAACTTGGCCCACAGCCAGCGGAGAGGAGAAGAGCAAATTTAGTCTCGCTGACACCACTACCAGATTCACCTTGGTTTATAGTCAGCTCGTACTAAATCGCACGTTATAGTTCTCATGCACAGACGTATCAGGGCAATATCTAGGTTGCAAATACACCAGGGAAAAAGCTCACCTGCTAATAACAGCAAACCAGATTTGGGTCTGTACTGCTGGAGGTCCCAGCGCAGGGAGAAAGGGAGGCAGCTTCTACAGCTCCTACCCAGGAGCAGCTGGTTTTCACATTGCACGAGCTACGGCTGCCTCCATATCAACTCTAGCTTCAGCAGCATTTTACAGAGACACAGAATCGCTGGAGCAGAAGGGTGCCCTATTCACAGTCTTCTCTGCCTCCTGTAACCCCATTTCCATCCCAGAAAGCCTTTCCTGCAGAGGAAATGGAAGGAGGTAGTGAAGAAACCTAGCACTGATGTTACTTTCCCTGGCAAAAATTGTACATCTGTCAGATGCCCATTTTGAGCGTGCGAGGCTGGGTAACAACATTCCAAGCGCACTTCAATAAGGCCCTGAAATGGTTTCCCTTTCTTTTTTGATGGCATGGCAAGATTCCTAGGGGGCTTCTCCTACATCAATATTAGAAGAGCAATCTTTAAAATTCATTTTAACCTTTTTTATTTATAAATAGGTTGGGTTTAAAGAGGGGAAATTCCGTTCAGAGAAGGGAATGCCTGCATACATACTGAGCTTTGTCTAATCTCCTCTTGGAGGTAACCTGGACTTTCTTTCATATTAACTCAATTCCTCATTTCAGAAGAGATTTGTCTCTCTCTCTCTGCCTCAAATCCTTCCCAGCACGGAGTTCTGCAGAACTGGTAATGAGGGACATCTTGGAGCACCGAGCGCTCAAGTCTCCATTCACTGCCTTTAGATGGACATCTGAGCCTTTATGCAGAGAGCATTATCTGCAATTTCAAAACCATCCCAGGCAGCCTCTGCTCCCAAACACCACTCCCAAATTACTGATACAGCTTGTAATTTACTATTACAGTTTTGACATCTGATTTTTCCCAAACACATTGAGCTCCTTACTCTAATCCCAAACCCAAAACACACATGCAACGCAAAATCACAGTCCCTGTTCAATGCTCTGTAGCCTAATCTTATTAAGAAACCCAACACTGTCGCTAGAACACTACAATTTCTCAGTTAAAATGGCCAGAGTTCAAACATTTCATTGCTAGCAATGTGAATTTGTGTACGCATGTGTGCATGAGAGGGGCAGCGGAAGCGCGTGAATAAGTAGGTTCACCCTCTGCAACGGTCCCCATGGTAATTCCGTTTGCATTTCAGCACATACAGTCCCTCGTCACAGCCACCTATTCCAGGTTTCTTTGTCTAATCATTGGCAAGGGCAAAGCTGTTAGAAGCTAGACCCATTAACTGGCTTTTTTAATTTAGTGGCCAGAGGTTGTCAGGACATGGAAGAGAAAACTGCCAACTATGTCTCCTCCACGCAGTCTGTGTCTTTTAACAACCATACAGGAGTTGGAAGTGGAAAACCTCGAGAGAGGAAAATGAACCTTCCCCTCTCCCCAGCCACAGTGATTGCCCCCACCCCAAATCCTCAAGATCAGGGGATGGTATCTCAAATCGGTCTATAGGGAACATTATCTAAGGCAGAAAACTTGTCAAACATGCAAAAGCCAACAATGCTGTATGAAACAGTGTTTACAATATTCTCTGTTTTTTCTGCCTCTCCAGCAGCTGACCTGTTCCCGAGCACTGGAGATGAGCAGATTATACCAGGCCTGGTGTCGGCAAAAGCACGAACAAAGGTAGAAAGCTGGTCTCCACTGCCAAGGAAGGGAACAAACTCACATCTCCGCAGTGCGATAACACAGAATACAGGATACACCCCTCAACAGTAATTGCATTTCTACAGACTTAATGAAAATCAGAAGCGGGGTGGACAGAGACACAAATGAGTGTCATCACCTGAGGAAAATGCAGGCAGGACTGCACCGCTGTGGAGCGTGCACAGCGAGCACCAGGCTGACGACTACACCATCCCTGGCAAGACAGAAGGATCATACAGGAACTCCACGACGGTGCAGTTTTTAGTGATAGCTTTAAGGAACAGAAAGGACTCGAGCACCAATTAAATCAGATTTCATTCACACCACTTTTATGGAACAACTTGGTTTCGTCAGCCAATTGCAACGTCTATGAACTCTTTGTAGGCAGCTGTAGCAGAAGGTAACGTTTTCCCTGTGGTATCAGAATTTCCATGGAAAGAGGTGCTGGTTTACAGCTCTTGTGATAGTGGCAACAGGAGGGGGAGCGGAGAACAGGAGCTGAGAAAAGAGGAAACCTGAAAGGCAGTGGTGGCAAACACTGATTAAAAAAAAGACTGAGCTCTAACTCCAATCATCTGTGACAGAAAGTGTGACTCTGGATGGACGGTACTTTACAAGTTGAAATTACAATTAAGTATCTTCATCTCCCTGGTCAACCAAAGGAATGGGTTTCAGGGGCATTGTAACATAGGAAGATAAGACTAAAAATGATTGCTTTGTCATTGTGATGCAAATACATTTTTAGGCATTTTTATTCCTAATTATTCCTCCTGAAATAAACTTTCTCCCTCAGGTTTACAAGTTTGCTTCTCCTCACAACCTAAGCATTTATCCCATGGTGAGAACCGTGTCTTCAAAAGCAGCAGCAAAGAGGCAAACGGGTAAGATTTCTCCCTTCCCGAGTCTCCTGCTGACCTGAACCATGCGAACTGCCTAAAGCTTTCCACAGGAGGAGTTCACAGATCTCATAAATTTAGTACTAGAGATCTGATGCAAGGAGAGGTCCACAGTTCTCCCTGGGGGATAGGCTGCTTTATCTAAGACACCACAGTTTAATATGCTTGCCTGTGTGCTATGATGTTGGGCAAAAATACCCCGACAGATTAGATTAAATGCTATGTTTTTCTTGTGCCCCAGCTGCAGATCTCAAAACTACGAAACACAGCTTGACCTAGGTCACACAGCCAGCCAACTTGTAAGTGGAACCCATGAATCCTCGTTACCCCTGCTAACTACCAGCTTTACCCCTTCCCCCACACCCCGAAACACCAATTGCCTATCCCTTTGTGCCATGCTGAGAAACAGGTCACTGCATCCACCTACAAAGAAAGGAAGAGGCCTAACACAGGGACCGTGAGCAGTGCTTCACTAATAACTGCGGCATCAGCATTGCTCTCCCTGCTCAGCACCATCAAGGCAGTTCCAGACAAGCTGCCATGGCTGGGGATGGTGACAGCATTTAACTGATGCAAGAAGCTGCTTTGGGTGCTGCAGCTGGGAGACACCCTGGGGAGGAGAGGTTTGCACCAAGGCTTTACCTCTCCTGCATCATGGATGCTCACAGTCTCTTTGAGTTATTTGTGAATTGGGAGGAATTTTCCCTTGTGGCAATCCCCAGTAACTCCTGGGCTGGATTCTCCTGAATGCATCGTACTGCTGAGAAGCTGGTTTTGCCTTTGAGGCTGCTCGCTCCGAGCCCCTCAGCTGCACAGAGGGAAGGAGCCTTTCCCAGGACAGCGGGAAACTCATGCAAAAAATAACCACCTTCTCCTTAGTGCTTTTTCTGCTGCTGCCTAAGCGGCTGCGATTTACTCGGGCAGAGAGAGAGACCATCCCTCTGCCTTCTGCTGCTTGTTCCCTAATGACGCTAATTGATGAATTACGTCCCTGCCCGCGGGGTGATGGCGGAGTAGAGCCCACGCCGCGCCGGCCCCGGCTGCCCTCTGCTGGGACCGCCGCTCGCCTCCGCTTCCCTTCCCTTCCCTTCTCTTCCCTTCCCACCGGGAAAACCGCTGGGCGGCCGGCCCGGGCCCCTGCACACAGCCACCTGCTTCAACCCACCCGTCAGATCCCCCCCGGGTCCCCTGCCCGCGGGAGGAGGCACAGCCATGTCCTCTAAAAAATACAGAACGAGGAGGTGCGGACCTGTAAGAGATTTTTGTCCTAAATAAATAGTGTTTACATGCTGGTTAGAAAAGTCTCCGGCATGTCCTGTCGAAGCTGCTGTATGTACTGCACCAGCATAGGGCAGCTATTCCCATTACATCCTCCAGAACAGTAAGTAACACATCCCCATGGATCTCATGGGGCAGGGCGTTACGACAGTTAGATTAATGCATTCCTTATTCAGGGTTATCTTCACGTGAAAGGACAGCACGATGCCAGCGAACTCTGTGCGGGTGTGAGCAGGTCACAAGTGGTGGGGAGGAAGGACTGCTGGCAGCTGTCAGGCAGGAATGTGATTCCACGGATACTTCTGAGTGCCTGGATGAGTCGTGGGGGGGTTATACCCAATTTTGAGATAGCCAAGACAGACTAGTGTCAGTGACAAGGCGTCTGGCCGAAGGGACAGCTTTTCTGCTCCAGCAGGAGAGTGCTTGTGTGTCTCCGCAGAACATGGCAGTGGCACGAGATGCTTTTGTCAGTGTAAAGCTCAGGCTCTGTATACACTACCGTTTTTCCCTCTTCTCTCCTCAAAGCTGCCAGATGGAAAGGGACAGCTTACGCCGCTTCTCAGAGCGGATGAATTTTAATCGGGTAGAGAAGGACAATGCGTCACATGCAAAACGTTGCCATGTTTTTATTCATTCAGTAGTATACAAAAAGAAAGGTGAGGATGCACCTGTGCAGTGCATCTTGGTGGAGGATTGGATTACTACACTTGCGCACGGCTTGTCCTCCTGCAGTTAAGATGGGAACATCCTAACGAGTTCAAATCTTTACAACGTGACTAGGAAAGAAATAAAACTAATGCATAGAATGTGTACCCTGTAGCTTGCAGACATACTCAGAACAAGAAATGACACCCATAGTCTGAGCACAGAGAACAGAGCGCGCACCTTCAGCAGAGTCTCCCTTGCGCATTCACTCTGGGGGGAGCGGTGCCGGGGTAGGCCCTTGGCAGTGCCTTTCCTTTTGCTAGCGGCGTCAAGGAATGAAACTCAGGTCCTGGTGGAAATCCAGGATGATCTCACGCAAATTAATTTGGTTTTGGGGTTTTTTTTTCCTGAATTTACATGACTGCTGTCCTGACAACACCACTAAGAAAACACTCCAAAGTCACAATCTGGCAGATATCCCCTGAGGAGCCCGAGAGCCTCCCCGGGATGGGAATCCCCGACCGTCAAGCAGTAGGTCTGGAGGGGCCTGCGCAATGCTGAGGTAAACCTGGGGCCCTCGGCCCCCAACACAGCACCTGCGGGGTGGAGGCCTCACTGATACAGCTCCTCACTGACCCAGGGAGCAAAGCACCGTCCTGCCTGGCTTGTAGCGGCACCATCACCAAATCGCCCCTCCCCAGACAGGCTGCTGGTGGGGAAGGTGGGGGGTGAAGGCCGGCAGGGTCCCCCCAAGTGAACTGCAATTCCCAAGATGCATCGCGAAAGCAAGGCTCCCGCCCCTCCCCTGCCTTGTGGGGCGCCGTCGCGGTGCACCCTGGGATTTGTAGTTCCCCCGCGTCACGGCAGCCCACTGCCTATAACGGCCCCT
>NW_009647748.1:1638464-1670840 GCF_000708025.1 Charadrius vociferus | reverse complement strand
GGTTTCACGCCCCCGCTGCGACCGGCATCTGTCAGCCAGGCTGCGCTGGAGGGGGTCCTGGCTCAAAGCGGTAGCGACACCCCAGAGCAGAAACCGGCCAGAGAACAGGCTCAGACTTAGGCCGCATTAGGAAAACAGTCTCCGATAAGAACACAGCTCTTCTTCAGTGTAATTCTCACATTTCTAAAACAAGCGTTTAACCTTTCTTTCTTGAGTAGATGTTCTCAGACTATTGTTTAAAACTAATTTTCTCAGTCACAACATGAACTCCTGAGCATTTATTGGCAATATTGAAGTTGGATTGTTCACAATTGCCCTGTAAAAATTAAACACTGGTGTTTTGATTTCCCAAATTGTTATGCTTTCAGCAAGAGTCCTGTTCTGGGACTGGCAATTGTCATTCTAGGCCACCCCAGCAGCTATAGCAAAACCATTCCTGAAGCTGTCAGGTCATCTGCACAGAGCAGCCACAGGTCAGAGCGGCTTTGTCAGGATAGATGTACACTGCCCAGGACAGACATTGTATCTCTGTTATAAACCCTTTCATTCATTATCCCATATACATATCAAATTCTGAAATTGAAATGTTGCCACCCCCTTGTCCTTTTCTTTGCACAGTACCAGGATCTGGATAGTCCTATGTATTTATATGGGTTTGTTAGTTCAATTCCTGTTCACTGGAATTAAGTTTCCACTGATAAAACCCACATAATTCTTATCTTCTGTGTTACTGTCACAGAAGCAAATAATTAAGTTCTTTGTTAGTGACAATATTACTCAGCCAGTTTCCTAGAAATTCTGTGATGGAGGGATTCCAGACAGCAAGAACTCTTCTTAAACAAGTCCTGTCTACACAGGCAGTTTGCATTTCACCAAGTAATATTACAAGGAGACAACAATTTTAAAACCAATCTATCCAGCTATTTAAATTATTATAACAGCACACTGACCAGCAGTTCTTTGCAATTACCAGTTGTGTTCTTGGGTAAAACAAGCTTGCCTTTGTTCAGAAAGTGAAAGGATGGAGAATATAGACAAAAGAACAGTAGCGTACGTGACAAAAGATGTACTATGAAGGACTCTGGCAGGGGATTGTTTTGAGATCTCTTAGCTGTTTAACTGGATTTTTTTATTATTTTTTTTTTTAGCCAGCCTATCAAAATTTGAGGCAGAAAGTAGACAACTTCGTATCAACCCACCTGGACAAACAGGAATGGAATCCAACAATGAACAAAAACCAGCTACGAAATGGGCTAAGGCAGAGTGTGATTCAGTAAGTAAGCAACATTCTGTAAAACAATGGCAATGCAATTTTACAAGTAATATATAACTATCTTATCACCTAGGTCAAGTAAGAATTTGCAGAATTTTTTCACAACACTTTCTGTTGTGCTCTCCTGAGTTTCATTATAATAGTAGATGCAGTCTTAACTGTCATTAAAATGCCTACATTGCATATAACCAACTGCAAATAACCAACACTGTGCCTGCTAGCAAAACTGTACCTGATGTGCTGAGCTGAATGGCCTTGATCTTTATTTTCAGAAAGGGGAAGAACCTACATCACTTAAAGAAAAAATCCTGAAGATACCAAAGTTTGTTTAAGTAGACTCTGACCACTAGCAGGCAGTAGTCAAACTGGGCTAGCCTGATTTCATACAGCAGAGGGTAGCTTTCGTACAGCTATTGAAGACAGTACATTTCCAGCATGACAGGAAAGCCAGCTTAAACTATACCGCTTAGAGATTTAGGTTTAGTATCTCTTGCTGCTAACTCACTGCAGTCTGAAGCACGAGCCTTAGCTTGTTTGACAAAAAGTCATGGGTAGAAACTTTATAGTAAAAGTTGTGGGGAAAGGGGCAGTAGGGAACTTGATAATGGCGTTTATTCTTATAAGGAAAGCTATTAGAATATCTTCACAGGCAGAAGAAACTATTTCAGAGCACTGATAGAACCGGTACATCATTAGTATGTAACATTAGCTTGTTTAATGTGTCACTAGAGAAGGGAGTGTCCACTGGAAGTACAGAATTTCCTGTCTTTACTTGGAGTCCTTGAAACATGTTTGTCAATGCTTCCTCTTATTTCACATTACTGTACCAGTAGAACGAAGCGGACAATTGAAAATTGCTGTATCAGTGTCGTGCTTTAGCCCTGTCGTGAGAAGAATGTAAAGTGCTCCCTTAAGTAGGCTAATAGTACAAAGAATAGACACAAATATTAGAGAGTTTGAAGAGTCCGTGTCACTCCTGTAGTTGCAAGACTGAGCACTGAGGGTGTCGAGATGTGTATGTCCTTTGTTGCATGCACATATATATGTGTGCTGTTACCTGGAGGTGACATGGTGTTCCGGGACCCTGCACCCACTCGCTCACCAGCATTCACGGCCTTATTAGTCTTGTGGCTGCTTTTCCCAGTGCCAGGCAACATCTCCATTTCCTGTCCCCTGCTCCATTGCAGACATGACTTAAGCCTGCTAGACAGCCTGTGCCCCACAATCCAAGAGTCTGACGCAGCCCCTGAAGTAATAAGTCACTTGAATTACTAGTGTTCAGTTCCAGAAACTTTGCTGTGTGCTACATGTGCTTGTTTTTATAATTAATACCCATCTGTCTAGACTAACAGTTACAAGGAGTGAGTGACAGCATTAGGGGGAAGGCCTCTTCTCCCTCAAGTCAGCTAAACCAACCAACCAACCAAAACCACTTTATAGTTTCTACCATTTTCTTCACTGTTATGTTCACCCTTACACTGTCCTTTTGGGTGCTCTTTAATTTTCCCGGAAAAAAAAAAAAAAAAAAAAAAAAAAAGAGACGGCTCTCACCTGCCCTCCTCCTCAGAATAGCTTGTTTCCCTTGTTTGGGCCAAAATGTGTTTGTTTGCTTTCATGTTGACCTCATTTCCATATGAGCCCTATTAAAGTGGCTCTTGTCCAACATGTCATTTAAGTACCTGGGAGACCAGATGTCAGTTGTTAATTCTGTAGGGAGAAGCGAGAGGGGGTGGGGAGGAATAGGTGATTGAAACGACTCCCTGTTAAGGATCTACTGAGTGGGCTGCAGTTCTCACCATGTTAATGCTAATTGCAGTTGACAGGAGGACTCTGGAGAATTACTGGAGGAGATTGGGGAGAAGTTTTTCAGAGGAGCTGAATGACTCCTTTGTCTTTGTTCAAGGTCAGGAATGCTGGAAGCTGGAGTGGACAGAATTATTTCTCAGGTGGTGGATCCAAAACTAAACCACATCTTCAGGCCCCAGATAGAGAGGGCGATTCATGAATTTTTGGCTGCACAAAAGAAAGAGGAAAGTGTGCCAGCTCCTCCTCCAGAGCCTGAGAATAAGGATCCTCCTGCTCCATCTCAGGATGCCTCCTAAAGGTCTTGTATCTCTGCACTTACTACTTACGTTTTTCATGTACCTCATCTCTGTAGCTTGTATAACGCAAGACAGAGAAGACATTGTATTCTTCCTGACTTGACAGGGAGGACACTTAGATCATCAGCATGTTGTCAATGTCAGCCAGTCATCTGAGCTGCTTCCACTTAAGTATCTGCTAAAAATACATTAGGACTGAAGACATAGGTATGATGTAAAACAGCTATCAAGGAACACTGTGGACTCTGCCAATGCTGGTTTTGGATCAGGCCAAAAGGCCTTTTATTCCTGTAAAAGCATATCCAGCAGTGATTGACGTGGAATTGGCCGGGTAGCTTTCACAACAATATCAAATGGATTAAAAATATATATCCTTTACTGAAATACAGCTGAAAGTAGAGTGGTGACAAGTTATTGTGCTTTAGCATTGAAAGTTTTAGATAGCTCTTCTTTAGAACGTACACTGGAGTGTTGAATTGTTAGTGACTGAAGTGTTCACTGCTGGAGTAAGGGTAATGTCGCTGGGAGTGAATAACTGTTCATTCCAAACGGACTGGTTTAAATAGAGCAACCTATATCTTTCCAGCTGAAAGGACTGAGGGTGCCTTTGTTGCAAACAAGTTCATTCTGGCTTTTGTGATTAAAATAACTCAAGGGGCCTCAGGGAGCTATAATTGCTACTCTGTCTTAACACAAATGACTGTGCACCCATCTCTGCTAAGGCCCTGTATCTTAACATTATGTGAATATTGAGGCCTGTGCGCACATTACTGAGGAATCACTATCTTGATGGAAACTTTCAATCTGCAGCTTTTCTGGGGAACTTAAAACCATACTGCATGAAAAGAAGTTAATTGCAAATTGTTCTATCTGCTAGGGCTTTCTGAAAGCAAAGATTTTCCTTATAATCTACAGCTGATTTATTTAGAAGGTATAAGTAACTTACAGTAGCTGTTCTTATGCTTAGAATTATTAGATCAATTAGCATGACTTTTAATTTAAAAGTAGAAGTTAAAGTGCCTGTAGTATCATCCCGAGTTATTTAGTTATCTGTGACTTGCAGCCTTAATGCCTTGATAGATGTTTTGCATTTGTCCTGTAAAAGTAGTTTAAAGTCCATTATAACCTACAGCTAAGTGTTGCTGTTAGTGAATATATTCTAATCTATTCTCTATCCAAATGCATTTAACTCATGAAGGTACCATTGTCTAAACTCTTTTTTCTTGCAGTGAGTTCCTGATACTAAGCAGCTACAGGTGCAAAATACAAGTCCTGCTAGATTGGCAAGGGATTACTTGTTCCATTTGGTGCAGGATTGCTGTCTGCCAAAGATGATTAACCTTTATCAGACCTGTGGAAGGCATTGAAATCGGTGAAATTCAGATGCACCCGGAGTTCTGCGTGTGGAGGGACAACCAAAATGTGAAGATATTTTTGCTATTAACAGCAATACAGAGAGCAGCACGTATTCTTGTTAGTTGCACCTTCAGGCAAGCGGATAGGAAGTAAGAGGGAGTTGGCTCTTGTCTGGAGGGAGCAGGAAAGTGGTTTGAGATGATACTAGACTTGGGAGCAGGAAGAAGAGGTATTTTGGGGGGTGGGGTAGTCTCTTGGAGACCAAGTAAGAGCTGACAGATTTTCTGTGATACAGGGCAGACGAAAGGAAGTGTTATACACCTCTGCTGCATAACACAGCATTGAGTAGTAGGTGCCAAGTCAGGTGTAACTCACTGCACTGCCTGCTTTAGGAAAGACATTTCCTGTTTAAAACTGGAAAAAACACTTCAGGATCAATTATCTAGAGAGAATTTCTGTTGCATCGCAGGAAAATGTTTACAGTTGGCTATGACTATAGCTGATTTAATTCCTATTTCCTCGGTAACTCTGGGAAGCAAAGGGCACCAGAGTAGGTGATCAGTTTGAAACTTGTCTCTTTCAACTTGAAAGACTCTTCTTTCCCGTGAAATTTCTCAGGTGCCTAGTGGAAACTGTCCTATGCTTTCAGCTTGAATGCATGCAGTGTCCTCTGGATGACAGTCAATTAGAGAATGTGATCAAATATTCTGCCAGCAAATGTCCATACCTTTTGCAATAAAAGATTTCAAAAAGCCTCTTTGACTCCTAGCTTTTTCAGAACTCATTCATAAGGAAAAACTGCTTTAAAGAAATATTAGTTGCTGGAACCCTAATGGAAGCGTGACCTCACACAGTTCACAGATTAATCCAGGTTTGACAACAAGGGGTTATTAGTAGAAGCTATCATGAAATAAGATGGATATTAGTATTCCTCTCCATATAAAGTCTCTCTCAAAAAATCTAAATTATCAAAAACTGAGCAGACCTTACCTCACATCATTTATGAGGTATAAATCCTGAGTAAGTTCAGTCTGGTGCTAGTGATGGTGAAGGCACGTTCAACCTTGTGAAAACAATGCACTTCTGGCAATAGGCTATTCCATAAGCAATCTTTTATGAAACTAATAACTGCCTATGTCATTGAATAACGCTTAATGTTTGAATCCTTGCCATTCACGAGCTACACACCTCAACTACAGCCTTACCCACAGGCCTTGTATGTGGACAGATGCAATTCCAGCTGTACTCTGCTCCCTTTTCAAAACAGGTTAATTTGTAGGGAAGATTGATGCTGTGGTTTAATCTTGTAGCTAGCTCATTTTGCTTAATAGCTCTTCTCGACGCAGTTACATACAGAAATGGAGATGACAGAACATCTGCTATTTTAAACCCTTCACAAGAGAGCGCTGTGAACTTCACCGCTGCAGGATTCCAGGATTCCAGTGAGTTTGCGGTCTGCACAGTGCTGTACAGCCCTGCTGATACAGGTTCCTTCTGTCAAAATTTTTTATTCCATTTAAGACTGTTCCTCTCAGAATGGGAACTTAAATTCCTGTACTTTTTAGTGATAAATATATTGGCTGCGACCTTCCTGATACAGTTTGAAAAAAATCTGTATTTTTGGGATAATCTGATTGTGTGGCTTCACTCTCACTGTTACACAGTCTGTATTCCTGCTATGAAACAGGACAAGGGGTATGTGAGGAAAGGGCTCTCTCCTGCATGTTGATTTGGTGGTTAAAAGAGTGCTCCAAATCAGTAGTAGGTGTTTTCCCTTAGAGCCTTAAGGGCAGCTCTTGGCAGGAAAATATCCATCTTTTACCTCCTGGTAGGGTGTCTCGACCATTTTTTTGAAACTGAGCCATTTATGCAGGGGGGAAAAAAAAAAATCAAGAGTCTAGAAAGAGCAAGTGAAAAGGATTCTAATTGTGCTTAGACAAAGTCTGGATTACAGTAGTAGTAGTTAGAGAGCAGTTTTTAGGTAGAGCTGGATTTATTGCAGTGAAGAGGGGATCTGAACCTGTGTTCCCTAACTCTGACAAATTCTCTAAGAGCTGAGTGAAGGACAATACATTCAGCCACCATAGTTTTTAAAAGGTTTTTCCATTGTTCTGTCTTTGAACGTGGTGCTGTGTTCAACTCTGAACGCTAACGCTGTGCCACTGCTGTCCTTTTAGTTGGCCTCAGCTCTATGCTCAATGACTATGGGAACTTTCAGATCAGAACTGAGGCACCTAATGAGATTAGGCCACCAATCCACATTTGGGATCTAATTTTTGGGCTCTAAAGTCCTTGCTTCAGATCAGAGCCTTGGAAGTAACAAGCTTTGGAAGTGTGCCTTACATCTAATGGGGCAGTGAGAAAAACCACCAAGTCCTTACCACGATGAAGAAATGGTAGGTAGTGCCCTTTGATTATATACATTTGTCTCTGGAAACTCATAGAAATAGGATTCCAGACTTAACTCAATGATACTATAGAAATCTTCACACCAGAACAAAAGAACAAGTTTGTACCTAATGTAGAAGTGAAATCGTTCCCTTGTGCAGTGGGATGTCGGACTAAAGTCAACATACTAGTCTGTTTACATCTCTATGCTGGATATGTTAAATACAGTCCAAAGAGTCTGGTGAGGTGGACAGGTCGAAGACACTTGAATAATTCAAGAAGCACTTAGATGCCATTGTGGAGCTGACTGGGCAGGGCTGTACAGCAGGCGGATGAGCCTCAGTGGTCAAATGGGCCTCCTCTTTGATCTCAGAGTCCTTCCCGCATTCAAGCTGACTGTTCCTGTTCCGTGGACAGTCATTAAGTACCTTGAATTTTCTTTTTCAGATGAATACGTTCATGCTTTTAACATATTCCAAGAGATCGCACCATTTCTTTATCTGATACACCAATAATGTGAAGGAAGCTTAAAAGATTTTCTGCCTCCTTGGCTTTGCCTGTCCCAGCCACACGCATTTGTTTCTGCCCAGTCACAAGACACCAACAGCAATTTAAAGAAAACATGCAGGGACTTTGAGTGGCATTCTTGGAAAACCAGCCGTGCCACTCCGTGGCTGCTCTGCTCCACGGAAATGCCGGAGTCCCCAGCCTACAGGAGCCAGCCTGGCCCAGCAGGTAGGTGCTAGATTAGAAACCAGGAGGTACAAGTTCTCTACAGTCCTGCTAGCCCACAGCCGTGCCTGTGGCTAGTTGTTTTACCTGTTTGCTTGCCCATAAAGTGAAGATAATTATCCCATTCAGTGTCAGATCATGACTTCAGAATTAGAAGCAGATGGATTGAGCTATGAACCGATGAACCTAGTTTCACAAGCCCTGTGAAACAGGGAAAAGCCCAACCCAAACAACCCACAAACCTATCTAGAAAGACTGCATTGCCACACGTCAGTCAATCATCCTGGCACTTGCCAATCCCAGCCAGGTGGTGCATAAGGCAGTGCCTGAAATTCCAGCTGTTGCTTGGCTAGTAAAAGAATTACCACACATCCCATATGATTAAAATACAGTAAAGCAAAAAACCACCCTGATTATAAGGTGGGGGGAAGAAGGGAAAGCAGGGTGCCACTGATGGCTGCCACCTGAAAAGCCATGAGCAGATGTCAGCACTCTCCCCTCCAGCACTGCCTCAGCTACTGCACTTTCCTGGGTTGCCTTCAGGGTTGATGCATCTCCGAGGTCACTTTAGCCAGACAAGCCAGAGCACAAGGAAGTGGGTCGTATTAATTAACTGTCACCAGCTGACTCTCCTGGCAAAAGCAGGCTTGAGACATTAGTCTGGACACCAACTGTACGGTGCAGGTTTTTGTAGTTTTCCTGCAGAGCCGGGTGTCCTGGTGGGGCTGTAACCCACGTATCCAAATCCCAGCAAAACAGAAAATGCCCATGTCCCATACTCGAGATAATCCAAAACTCCACCAGATACATAATTCTTAAAACTTTCAAAGACATTGAACCCTAATGCTCTTTAGTGAAAGACAAGTATAATCAGGTTCTCGAGTGAATCAACTAAATTTTACAGTCTTACTAGAGAAGATAAGAAGGGGAGGCTTTCATAGCTGCTCTGGGAATTCTCATATCATGCAGACATCTCAGTTCAAGTGTTGCTTGCAGCACTGCAGAACTTTTCTTACTTTCCCATCATATATTTTCCCTTCTTCATGTCGAAACCTGAACTGCAGCCTTACAACAGTTTTGATGCTTTTTCCTTTGACAGTGTCCCAAATACTGTAATGTGAGAAAAACAGAGCAGAAGTCCATTGCCTGTCCCCCATTATTCCCGAGACCTATATGCGTAACCAAACAACGTACGTACCACCAAACACACAAAGCAATCTAGGTGGAATCACAATGATGTTATTTTTATGAACATACATATTTTAGTCCAGGAGAAACTTAATTACAAGTACTGAACAGGAATTAAGTGATGAATAATGTGTTTATAACATATTCTTGAAGTAAAACTGATTTTTACTGTAAGTGATTAATAGGCATTATATGATTTTTACTTTATTTTGCAACTTCTCATGCAAGTGTTACATAAAATAAATAGCTGCTCCCCCAGACACTTGCTACGTAGCTGTTCTGTGACAACGACTCCAGGGACACTTGTTTAAATTTAACCTGAAACATATTGCCAACACAGCAAGACAGTCACCACAGCTCCTGACCATCCTAACAAGACCATAGTTTCACCTGAGCCTGGATTTTGGACACATGCATTTTTGCACATAGCACTTTTGCAGCTGCAAAGGTGGCTGTCGAGCAGGTCATTTGGTTCAGGCTCAATACTACAGCATTAATTTAACATCACCAGTTCAAGAGACATCTCACTGTCAGGTAGCAAAGCTGCTAAGTGACAAAGAAAAAGTAACTCACTGAGCAAAGACTCAAACCCAACCAGTTCTCTGCCCTCATCAGCTACTTTTCTGACTAGGATCTAGACCATTGGCAAGTCAGACACTGACTCAGGGAGACTTCACCAAAAGAAGCAGAATCAAAATTGCCATTATATATTCAGCCTCTGCCTAAACCAGCCAGTATTTTCCAAGGACAGTTCTGCCATTTGTAACCACATCCCATCCTAGAGTTAGCACGACATCTCCGTCTGGTCCAGCTGAACCCACCCCAAGTCTCTGGATCAATCCCTGAGTGACTGCAAGCATGTTTGTTAGATCAGACCCCTGTAACTAAACACCTAAATCCAAGCATATCTTGTGCAGGGAGCACAGCCAAATGGGAGACAGTAATATGTTAGAAGATCTCTCATCTTTGGTTTCTTGCCTCATTGGTACCCAGGCCTTAGTCATCCCCCAAGTACTCCCATATCATGGTAACACAGTTCAAAGTTTAAAATTTATTACAGAATTCACAAACAGCCCCATTTTGAATCTTGATACCAGATGAGCGGGACACCCGGATTCCCAGCATACGAGTCAGGCAACAAAACCCCTCTCCGGGAAAGGGGAATAATCACGACTGTCTGGAGGCAACTCCAAACCACAACCCCAAATCCTTGGCACCGAGAGGGATCAAACTTGGGGCCCTGTCAGGACAGTGGGTCAAACCCACCCCTGCCCCAAACACTGAGCTAGTCATTGCCACAGCACACTGAATCCACACCGGAATCAATATCGGGATCTTGAACCCGAATCATGTCCAGGTCCGCTTCCTCTCCTGTTTTTAGGACAAGCATGACTGATTTTAACGAGGCACAGCCAATATGACTGGAAGAGAGTTTTCAATATATCATTTTGAGCTCAGCCAGAAGAAGGGGCACCAGGAGGGTTAGAAATCATACCTGGAACATTTAATTAAGCATTTTACTCTCTTTTCACCATGTCACTAGAAAGAGCGAAAATAGCACGCACTGTCACAACACCTCTCGTATGCCACCTGCTTCAAGCACACCGCTACTCCAGGACCATGGGCATCAGTGGGTACCAGCTGAGTTTTCTGACTGCACCTTCCTTCTCAGTAAACGGGGCATAGCTGCGATTGCCACCGAGCAGGATCCCCCATTCTCCAACTTTTTGCTAAACCGGAGACCAGTTTCTCCAGTTCAAACCTGCAAGGAACTGGAGCAGTTTAACTCTTTCACAGATATTTTCCTGCTTACGCTGAAGCGAAAAATATATTTTACTACCTTCTTGAAAGAGAGGTCGGCTTAACTCCTCATGAGCAGTCAGGGCCCCTCACATCCACATCCACCAAAGCTGATAGGCACAGGGAGTCCCTATGAAAAGCTGTGTGTGCAGCGCAGCCATTCTGAATTTGGCCATAAGAGGGAGATAAACTATTGCTTCATTTCTCAGTCTTGATGCCTCCTTACAAAACCTGAGCAGATTCACGAGTCCAAAGCCTTTGCTGACTCCTGCGTGAATCAACTCAGCAAGGTGTGGAGAAAGCTCTCACAAAGCGTTTCCACGAACTCTGACTATACTTGTCTAATGCACATCACACTGCGATTTCTCAAGAGGTTTAATAGTGGGAAACATATATTAATTAAGATTAGGCAGAGTTTGGGGAGAAAAGTGAATAGCCCAAGTGATCGGTGACAAAACCACAGATTTAGAATGAGAAACTGTAAATCCTGACCTACCCAAATCTGTAATTCACTGATCTGGTCTGGTGTGAACAAGGTTGAGGCTAAAACACTGGCACGAATGCCTGGGGCCCCAGATGGTAGTGCCACGAGATTGTATCAGAACCATTGCTTCAGTTCTTGCATTTCTGTGATTCAAGTGTCGATCCCGTAACAGTGCCAAGTCAGCCTCGGAAACATGACTGGGCAGCAACCAGCCCGGCAACAACTGCCCTCGTCTAGACGCCGTCAGAAGACACGGCGCAGAGAAATGTGCTACCTCAGCCATCAGACCAGGGGCTGGCTCCACTGAAAATTCCCTCCAGCACTGGGACAGGCCCAAGGAAAGGCACCGCAGCAGAACACAACGAGTCCAACCCTCCTGTCCAGGGTAAAGGAGCGTGAGGACCTCGCATTTCACCCATTCCATCTTGCTGACTCTTGTACCAGGAAATCCATGCCTTTTGCACTACTGCCTTGATAACAGATACCTGTTCACTTGGAAAAATAGAAAATAAAATCCCCAAACCAGTTCAGGTCTTGGCCCTACAAAGAATTCACATAAGGACAGAAGGCTGCTGTTTACTTTGCAGAGCTGGGGCCTTTGGGAAGTCCAAGCAGCTTCATACAGTAAATGCACCCATTTTGCAAAGGATTTGTAAACAGAAATAGAAAACCATGACATCCGTGAGTTTCGTATTTCATTGCAACTCTGCAGAAGAGAGATAAAATAATCCTGCTTCAGAGAACACTCATAAAGTTTCACATTTTCTACAAAGGGGCAGCACAACTGTAGCAAAAACAAAAAAAAAAAAGACCACCAGCCACAAAACCCAGCCATAAAACTTCCTCCACAGCACTCCCTGTGAGAAACCAACACATTAATCACCCCCTTCCATCTCCTCACATAACAGCATTCACCTCCACCACCAGCTCCTCCTGTGAAGACTTAGTCCTGCAGGTAAGTTATCTCCAACTTCTACCATCAAAACAAGCATTGTCTTGAGCAAGACAACCAGCCTCAGAGGTCACCAACACCAGCTCTTGACCTGGTCTCCTCCAACACCAGCCCCTGAGCTCCACACCTTCCACTCACTGGCTTCCGTGACCAGCAAAATCCATGCTACAAACACAACACCTTGCAAAAGACACCCTACCAATACAAGACCTCACAAGGAAACCCAAATAAAGTCCAAGACAACCTTACCTTGCTCTGGAGAACCATCCACTCCATCCACCCCGGGCACAGGCTGTGTTCCCATCTGGCCCAGCCCCGGTCACAGGGTCTCAGCAGAGCAATTGAGCTCACCTGCACCCAGGGCACACCTGAGCCGTTACCTTCCCTCCCCTGGGGGAAGGGGGAATCCACGCTGCTTCACCTGTGAAAAGGATAATCAGCTGTCTCCAACCCTGCCTGGATTTCCACTTCCTAACAGGGGATCCTGGATGTAGCCATCATCTAATGCAAAAGCCCATCTTTCCTGAAATGGTGTGGAAAAGTGGGATTTGGCAGCTGCTGGCCCCGCAGGTGAGAGCTGATGTTTCCAGCTCACTACTGACTTAAGCATGCAGAAGTGGCAGGTCCCCAAGGCTGACACTGCTGACACAGCACCCCACCCCCTCTCCAGGGATGGCATGAAGGTGCAAGGGTGGGGGGTGTCCAGCAGCCCCCTTGAGCCTTTCATTATAGGGACAGATTTCTTTCCCGTTTTTCAACAGAGTAACCCCAGTGTCGTTTCTCGGGGATACCAGGGGGGTACCAGGGCAGCCAGGATGTCACTCCATCTTGAACAGATTTACATCAGCCTCCCTGACCCCCATCACTGTTGGAGAGCCGCAGGGGTCCAGCAGACACCCGTTCCAGCTCCAACTCCAACATGCACAGGGAGGGGGTTGCTGAGGCAACAGCACGCCTTATTTAACCGTTATTTAACCCATCTCACCCTCCCCCCCCCGGCCCGCCACTGCCGACGTGCACAACCGAGGGTACGGCTTTTATTAGGGTGGGATTTTGCAGCCGCCGGATTTATGAGACGTCCCCGACCGCCTGCCCTCGCCAGCGGCCCTGCGAGATGATGGGTTTGCAAAGCTCAGCTCCGGGGCAGACAGCGGCTTCCACCAGCCAGCAGGATGCCCTCTGCAAAGGGCAGGGCAAACAGGTGAAAAAGAGTTTTATGAAAAAGGCAACCCCAAGGCATGAACCGAGACATGAGATTTATTTTTTTCAGAGGGCCATAAAATCACAGTTTGTCAGACGGAAACCAAACTCCATCCCCAAGATGCTGCTATTTTGGCACCAGTCTCGCTGCAGGGCTGCTGAGGACAATGAGGGGCTGAAATGGGGTGGGTTGCCCCCGAGCACAGCTCTCCCAAAAGCTGCGGTGCTTTTTGGGTAGAAAATAAAATGTTTTCTGGTTAGGAAAACTCACTGACTCTCAAACCAAATTTCCTCACAAATCACATGTTTTGGGAAGCTGGTCTCCTCCACAGAAAACAGAAGAAAAAGCGGAGACTTGGTGGGTAAACCTCACCCTGGTCCCTGTTGGTTAAGCCGGGTTTTTATAGGTTTTGTATCAAGGCAGGTTTTGCTGTTGGGGTTTAATGGGTGGCACTGGGGCTGCCATGCAGAGCCCAGGGAGGGGGGTGGTCACATGTCCCTACCAAAGTCTTGCTGCCCTGCAGAGCTGCCTGAAGTAAGTTATAGTGGGAATTTGTGCGTGAAAACCAAGGAAGCACATGAATGAGGTTCTACCACGTATGGAAGAACGATTTTCATGCTGTGGTACACTTAGGGGCAAGGGCTAGCAACTCCGCATCACCGCAGAGAGCACACGGACACCTATATGAAGCCGCTGAAACCACCCATATAAAGAGGCAACCGATGTCTTGGCCCATACTGCAGGCACAAAAAAATTCAGGGAAGCATGCCTTTGGGTGTGTTTTAAATTAAATATTAGGTGCCTCTGCAGCTTGTCGATCCCTAGTGAACAGCCACTGGAGAGAAGTGCTCACTATCCCAAAGTCAGGGGAAACTTCCAAGCTTGTAATAAAAAAAAAAAAAAAATATGCGGGCCCATAGGATTTCCTGAACAGGATTATTCCAAGTCTAAGGACAAATCTCGTTTTTGATTTGATTATCTGTCATCTCACAATTAGAAGCATTCATGAGATGATTAGCTGCCTTGAAATTTGGTCTTACCAGGACAGATAAAACACCACCACCCCCTCCCCGAGTCTGTCCCTCTCAAGCTCAGCACCTCATCTATGCCCAGATGAAAAATTTCTCCCAGCCAGAAGAAGAGCTTTGCTCTGGAGGCTTCAGGACCTGGAGGACAGCAGTTCTGAGAAGCAGTAGAAGGACAGATGACAGAACTGCCTTTCTGGGTTTGAATCTAGCTGTGATGAATAATTTCAAATTTTTGTAGATGCAATTATGTATGTCATCCCATTCCTCTGTGAGAGGTATACACTTGACTGCAAAGACTGAAATCAAAGGGATACTAATGAAACTGGACTGAAGTGAAGGCAGAGCTCAGATACCAGCCTGCAGGACACCGAGTCACTGGGATTTACTGGAAGGCGATCAATGGAGAATAGTCCCAGCCAAACCAGCAGTTCCAACTTCTGCAAGCGTTAACCCAGGTCAGTTGCAATGCAAGAGCCCATCCAAGAGAAATAAAGGCATGGAAATAATGTTCTTGGGGACTGTAAAAGGGTTCCAAAAGAAACAAGCTTAGAAGATACTGGCTCATAATAGTAATTAAATCACTCTCACTGAAAAGCAGCTAAGTGATATATAGCAAAGAATTGGTCAAAATCCTAAGACTTTAATCAGAAATAACTGGAGAGTCCTTTACCAGTTTCCATGGAGGGAAGAGAGCCTGAATGGGCACAGATACCCCTAAACAGGGTTCTTCAGAAAAAAGTCTGAGGAATATGAGGAGGAGGAGACTGCAAACGAGATGATTGAAACCGCCAGTGCTGCATCAGGACCTCGCCTGTGACCGGTCTGTTCACATCCAGCACTTTCCACCAGCACTTGTCTCACTCTGCAAAATAACACATATTAATACAGCTGACACTTACCATATCATCCTGACAATCTGACTTTTATTTATACAAAAATCAGAGGCAAGGCTAAGTGGCAATAAAGTTTCAGAAGGTCTTAAAAGTTCTAGGAATTCTGAGCATTTTATTAGGTGAACTAGCAATTCTGCAGTAAAAATAGCTTCAGGTTTCGCTGTTCAATCTTACTTTTCCACATTGCTTTGAGCTTTCAAGATGTTAGAGTTCAGCCTGCAATGCACCTTGGGCTGCAGGCAGGGGATAAGTGCCCCTTCTGCAGAATATGAGAGTCCTTCCCATCATCCACGCTCTCGCATTTCTAGCAGAAGATGGTAATAAGCATAAAGGAAGAATAAAATCTAACTAATGGGACTTTAAACAATCAGAAAGAAAATTATGACAGCAATTATGACAGCTCAGTGCTTGGCAACACCTTCACCTTTCCCAGATGTCAGAGGATAAGCTATTTTTACTGAAAAAAGATGATAGAAACCAGGGCTTATTTGGACACCTGCAGCAGAAATTGATTTTAAGTGATCTGAGCTTTGAACGCAGGGTTTGGAGGCAACTCATTGGGCTTTGTTTTTCTGGAAGAGGGGACAGGCCATTTTCACATTTTTGGTGTAGGATCAGTCGCTTCACCGGAATGCCTGTCAGTCACATTTAAATATGTGCAATATTTACTTTTTTCACTCTCTGGACCTAGACATTTAATAGGCTTTAATTTTAGACTTTTGCATTGGACAAGATGAAAGTGGCACTTCCTCCTTTTAGGCACATCAGAGCTCCCTTTTTTTTTTTTCAAACTTTTTTTCTTGCTCCCTGTAGAGCAGAGAAAACTGTTCCCCAAACCACAGCACTATTTCCCTGTTCCCCTTTCATCTCAGCCGAGCCATAGTTTCATCTGCCAACACCACTGGCCTTCCATTTACAGTTGGTGACCACCAGTGCTAACTTAAGTCTGGCTCAGGTTTATTCATCCATCGTCTCCATCGTTCCTGCTCGAGCCCTGTGCTCAGCCGTGGCTGAAACCTCCCTTCTCCCTGAGCATCTGCTGAGCACACCGAGTCCGTTAGGGCAGGAGCACATCAGCTCCATGTGGCAGGAGCACTTGATCCATTGTAATATTGAGTTTCATCACGCAGCCTTCAGTTATATGACCCGGAATATTTGACCTGATGTCAGAGGGGGCCTTGGACTATTGAGATATTTCCCCAGGGCACCCTGCCCTCTTCCTACCAAAGGAATCCGATCCAGCAACAGGAAAGAGCGAGAATTTTCAGCTGTCCCCATCCCCTGTGAAATGGTCTGAGCTACATGTGCCTAATGTAAGGTGTCCCTTATCCGCTTGCTTTCTCCTTTTTTCCTCTCTAGGTACTAATCCTGCACTAATTTCTACTAATAGCCACATAAGATACTGTGATAAATTAAGTTCTTGCAAACACAATGTGTTTTTCCTTTTTCATAGCATCTTTTCCTAGCCCCACGTGGGCTCCAGACTTGCAAGGTGCCAAACAGCTGATAACCCTGTTCTCCCCCGAAATCAAGGCTGGCAAAAGGCATGCAGTATTTTGCAGCATCAAGCTGCATTTGTAGAATTTGTTTCATCCTTCACTGAAATCCAGATGCCTCTGGGAGCAGAAAAGGCCAGACATTTAACACAAATAAACCATAACACTTTAGGAGGGAGTGTGAACAAAACTACAGCAACATGGATTTAAAAAGAAAAAAGAAAAAAAAAAAAAGGAAAAAAGAGCAATAGCCCAACACATGCAAAATATGGGATCTTAATTGTTTCATCAGGTTAGTACCTCACCTGCACACCCCATTAGACAAGCAGGGTCTCCCACAGCAAACCATGGCCAGTATTAGCTCACAGACATCATTAACTAGCCCTAAGACTGGGTAACTTCAGCAAGTGCAGGCTGGTAAACCTCTCCTAAGCCGCTCAGCCATTCCCTGCCACCACTCAGTCACATCGCTTCCCAGAACAGCAAGTTTTCCATGGGAGAGTCCTGTGTAAGCATTGCTGTGCCTGTGCCCCCTTCACAGCCACTTCAGCCTCCTGCAAAGAACTACATGCACATGTACAACAGGGAGATTACTCCTGATATCAAAACTCACAGCAGTCGGGAGTTGATCCCCCCCCACTCCCATATCTGTTATCCTTGTGTTTTCTAACTCTGCCGACTACAAAAGGCGAAGTCCAGAACTCCACTTTTTTTTAAAAAAAGCTTTTCAAGTTTATTTTCTTGCTATCTACTGTTCTCATGCAGGGGGTTATTTTTAATGACCAAAGGGTCTTGAAAATTAAGAAAGGTGTCTGGATATAGAGTTATTACTGCTATTATTTAAACATCAGCATAGATTAAAAGACTACTCTTTTTAGGCTTTAGCAACTCAGAGGTGAAAAACTCTCTCAGAATATTTGCAGATGCCAAAATAGGGCTGGCTTCTGCAAGAAGCCACCCTTGAATGGGCTTTTGCCCCTAAATGATACACATTTCACAGATGCTTGGTCTGTCTCCCCAGAGTCCACAGTGTATGGACACGTCTTGGTCCAAGTGGCTGTTACTGGGCTATAGGTGATCCAAACATTCACATGTTGCTGACGGAAAAGTAATTTTTTGGCTTTTGCAATAGTGTGGGTGAGAGTGTCAGCTAGCAATTATTTGATCTGGCTTCTTTGCCCACATGGCATCTAGAAACTGTGCTTCATTAGGCTAGAAGTATACAAAAGCAAAGCACAGCCTCAACACTAAGGATGGAGTCAGGATCTCCTCTGTTCCGATTCCAGCTCCAGCTGGGATGCTACGCTTGACTTGGAGTAACTCTTTTAACCCCTGTGTATCCATTAACCCAACTTACAGAACAGGAAAGCAGCAACAACCGTCCCCCCAAATTGGCTTTAAGAGAATTAAGGTTTGAAGAATGTTCTGAAGATTAAATCCAGCCCCAGCACACACTCAAAAGCATCACAGTCACTTAAAACTGAATGGCATAATGGAGATATGTACAGCCACAGAGTCATTTGGAAAGTCCAGACAATAAGCACATCAATCAGGGCTGCTTCCTAAGGCAGACATCTAAATAAATGCTAATGAAGTCATTTCTACAACACCCCCAACCAATGGGGGCTGCAGTACTTAAAAGTAATAACAGCAGCGAGAACAGACTGTCCGTTAAAAAACAAAATAGAACATTGAAAAGCCAAAAAAGAAAGCAACAGTTTGTGCATTTCAGAGCTCTGAGAAACACTGTACCTTTGAGCCAGGCTTTTGTTCAAGTGAAGGCTTTTTTTCTTTCAGCCCTCCCTTACTTTCACTGCCTGCTTTATCATTCATGCTTTTCGCTTGCCACGTACCCAGATGCTACAAGAATGGGCAGACTGTGGGCCTAACCGAAGTCTACTGACATCAAAAGGCTCCCATTGACTTTAACGAACATTTAACCAACCCTCTATAAATCACTGAAAGTCAGTGATTAAACAGACAGCCCCTTTGGAATAGTGGAGAGACTAACATAACGCCCCTGAAATTTAGTTCCTATATTAACTCCAACCCTGCATGTTTGGGGGCAAGTCTACATCTGCTTTATTGCATAACCTCCATGCTGAGAGTACTTCAAAGAGAAGAAGAAATACTTTCTCTCCACGCCAGGGGAGAACCTCCATAACAGTGTCCCTATTTGGGGAGCTACATCCAAGCTGGTGGATGACTTTAGGCAACCCGTGGTGGAGGTCCATTTGAGGTCCATGACACACTCTCTGAATCCTGAGCCTACTGCGTTAACACAAGTAACTAATTGACCAGCTAGGTCTCCACAGTTGCCCGAGGTGCACTGGTGCACCAGCTCCCAGAGCCTCTCCAGCATGTGGCTCGCTCGTGCGCCTCAGCTAGTTACATGGAAATTTTTCGCGGCTGCATAAAGAACAGCACTGACGCACACCTCATCTCCGTGGGGTTGAAATGTGACTAAAGTCGTATCTTGTGGTGCACATAGCATGCATATTTGACCATGTCATCTGCCTGAGAAGTTGCTGACCTCCTGAAGTCCCCATTCTGAGCAGGCTGGGACAACCATCTTTCACTCATCTGTTAACACCTCCCAGCCAGTCACCAGTTCCTTCTGCACAAAGCGGTACTGGGCTGACAGGTTTGATGATCTGCAGATGAGGTTCAGCCTTGACTCATAAGCCAGCTATCTCCAGGAAATTTTATATCACTGAAAAGGCGAAATGCTCAGCTCACTAATGTGACACACAACTACTCCTGACCCCAGCCCATTCCCGAGATATCTTTTTTTTATACTTACAGCTAAAGCGTTTTTAAACAAAGTAAAAAAATTGTGAATGCTGAAAAATATATAATACCTCAAAGATCTTCTTTGAAGGAAAAAAATCCCTAAATTGACCTCATCATAAAAGTAAGGAAAAGAGCCACTGACCCATGTTACAGAGGCTGGGGATTGTGCTCGGTGTACCTGCCCCTCAGCATCTCTCCACTGCCAGGTCACTCCCTTCAGTCCTGTGGAAAATGGAAGAAATAGCAGCAACCCCAGTGCCCTCTTGGGACTACACTGCTGCCAGGACAGTCCTGGGATCGAGGTGCCTCCAATTCCCAATTTTTGCAAGCTCTGCAACATGCGGTACTAGAAGACCTCCAGTCTGACTGGAATTGTCAGCACCAATTTGGCCCTTCAGATGGATGACAATAATTCCTAGTGTTTGCACTACTTTTTTGCACTTCCCAAACATCTTTGGTTTGCAAAGTCCAAAGGGAGAAAGCCAGGCTTGAGCACCAGGGCCAGACTCTGGTGAAGTTCCCATCAGTGAAGTTCCCATCAAGGTTGAAGAGCTAAAGCCCAGTGGAGACTAGGTGAGCACCAGGACTCACCATCCAGAGTAAGTTTTCTTTTCTTGAAAGCATTTCTGGCAGCTAAATTTTTCTAAATGTCCCACATATGTTTTCCTACCTTTCTCTAAGACCTGAAATTTTGGCCTTAGATTTTAAATGTATTATTAGCCCAGCCATAGTCTTCTATGAGGTCTAACAGATACACCACACTTGGCATCTGCCTAAGCAAAAGACATATCCTAAAAGCAGCACCAGCTCTACCTAGTAACCACTTTTATACCTTGGTCAGGCCAGCTCTTGGCCCTATAACTCTGAAGAGCCCCAGTCTATGCCTCAGACCAGCTTTGATCTTCCCTGTGTTGACACTTTTGTTGAGTTTCACCACTGGCAGTGGATGCTCCTGTGCCACTAGCAGGTTTCCTGCTCAGCAATGTCTCCTGATGCTCCCGAGGTCCCTTCCTGCCCTCGCTCTGTCCTGCAGCACATCTGAGCAACCCAAAATGCTTCCCAACACAGCCATACCTCTAGATGGCTGTCCAGCACGGCACACGGCAGCGAGAGGCAGCCCAGACACTGTGACCAGGATGTAAGAGATTACGCCAGTATTAGATTTCCGTCTTCCAGACATTCATATGAAGCGGCCTCTTCTGCTTTAACTACTTTCCTTTCAAATTTTTCAGCCAAGGGCTGTGTCCAGACTGTGACCAATACACTGTGGCACATACTGAATGCAGTGGCTTAGAAAGAAGATGCATTCATAGCTGAGGTTCACGGATGGAGCTGCACAGCCGTGTCTTTCGTGTCATCCACAAGTATAGCCCACAGCTAGTTTTCTTTTGTACATGATTTCGTGCCAGTGCCTTCCGCCAAAAAGCTGTAGAGCAAGTTCACACTGTCATTCCTAGTCCTCTTCATGCTTTCTAATTAGTCCTGACTACCAGAGTCATGAGTTTTCAAGTTAGGATATTTTTTTCCCTCTTTTTTAATTTATTTTCTTTACAGTATTTCCTATTTTTTTTATTTCACTTTTCATTTCCTGCTCATGCAGTTTGATTTTGTCTTATCCTACCATGCCCCTCTCCTCACCACCCCTCACAGTGCCTCTCCCAGTTCAGTACTGGCTGGAAATTCAGTTATTGTGCTGCTTGCCCATCTCTTCTGCATCACTAAGAGGTGGCAAACAAAATTAGGTCTAATGTTTTATAACCAAAACATGAAGAAAACTGACCTCCCAACTCAAATCCCATTAATTGCCTGGTTTTCTGAAGCTGCCAAAACCAAAAAACAACACAACTTTTGTTATTCTCCATTAAAAGTTCCGAAAGAATCAAATATCATAGAATCATAGAAGGGTTTGGGTTGGAAGGGACCTTAGAGATCATCTAGTTCCAACCTCCCTGCCTTGGGCAGGTACACCTCCTACTAGACCAGGTTGCTCAAAGCCCCATCCAGCCTGGCTTTGAACACCTCCAGGGATGGAGCAGCCACAGCTTCTCTGGGCAACCTGTGCCAGTGTCTCACCACCCTCACAGTGAAGAATTTCTTCCTAATATCTAATCTAAAACTACCCTCTTTCAGTGTAAAACCATTACCCCTTGCCCTATCGCTACACTCCCCGATAGAAAGTCCCTCCCCATCTTTCTGGTAGGCCCCCTTTAGGTACTGGAAGGCCCCTACAAGGGCTGCCCAGAGCCTTCTCTTCTCCAGGCTGAACAACCCCAACCCTCTCATCCTGTCTTCGTAGAAGAGGTGCTGCAGCCCCCTGACCATCTTTGTGGCCTCCTCTGGACCTGCTCCAACAGGTCCACATCCTTCTTATGTCCGGACCCCAGAGATGGATGCAGTACTCCAGGTGGAGTCTCACCAGAGCAGGGTAGAGGGGCAGAATCCCTTGCCCTGCCGGCCATGCTTCTTTTGATGCAGCCCAGGATACAGTTGGCCTTCTGGGCTGCAAGTGCACATTGCCAGGTCATGCTGAGCTTCCCATCAACCAGCATCCCCAAGTCCTTCTTCTCTCAATCCATTCTTGGTAGGCTTCTGTGGGCAGGGTGGCAATGCAATTGAGACCCTGAGAGCATCATGCCTCGTGGAGGAACCCATCATCCCCTTGAGTTGCTAACCACTGGGGTGACCCCCTCTGAGGACAGTGAGGCCCAACAGCTCCACAGCAGTGATGTGCCACCTGCAGGGACCCTGAGCTCCACTCCCCTCCATCAGCCTAAAAGTCTTTCAGGTCAATCCTGACATCTTTCCCCCAGGTCAGGGAGAAAGGCCTGAGACCGCACTCATGCCAGCAGTGCAGAGCACGAGTTTGTCAGCCACAGCCATTGATTTGATACCCATTTTGTCTGCCAACTGTTCTGTGCGGCAGAAAGGAAGCCACCACACCAGAAAAGACTTTTGTACAACGAGGCTGAATACCTCCCCCAGCTGTACCCAGGGAGCTTTATCGCCTAAAGATTCAGGTGATAAAGCTAGGAGAGAGAATTTGGTTCAGGTGTTGCCTATGTGATGGCCTCCAAACCTTTCCCTTGCTTGCTCAGCCAATGCTATTTGTTCTGCTGTGTAATCAAAGCAAAAAAAATGCAAATGTGCAGCAGTAAGCCCTCCCTGGAGGGCATCTCTAAAAGCTCAGCTATCTTTAACATCATTATGGCTAGGATTTGGGAATAGCAAATCTTCTGATAACTATCTGCCATGGCTCCTGTGCTCCCCACGGATGCTGCTGCTGCTGCTGCTCCCATCCAGTGCTCAGCTATTCCCGGTGAGCGCCTGCAGAGCACAGCTGGCTTCACTCCTTTCCTTCCAAGACTGCAGCTCTGTGCTGTTCAGGGAACACAATACGAGGGACTTCTCTTGCAACTTTTCTTGGTATTTTTCACAGCGGGTGAATGGGCCCAGCTTCTCTGGAAGTCCACGCAAGCTCAGCCCAGTTCTGGATAATACAGCCCAGTCCCACAAAAGCACGGCATATCCCTCATTTTCAGGAGTACTGCAGAGCAGCAGATGAAGAATACAAGCTGTACTTTCCCAGTGCCAAGGGAAAGTGGTCACATCGTGATTATCTGGTGACGAAAAAGAGAAATGCTTGGAAAAGTTCCGGGGTAGAGTCTGTCTATTTGAGCAGAGTGTCCCAGCGTCCTGATGTCTGTCTTGAACAATCACAGCTCGAGCGAGTGGCAGCACAAGGTGAAGTGAAATCAGCCCCGATGTTTGTGTACCTTTGGCAAATTTTAAATTGGGAGCAGCTGCTAGCAAACTAGCAGGGATGTTTTACAGCTTGCTGACAATGCCAGATTCTGCAGATATTACAGTCCGTACTCAGTGGCATCTCTGGAGTATTCCATTTTTACAAGCATTTCCTAACACACCACCAGGAATGCACAAGACCTGCTCACATTTACGCCATCGGGGATCAGGGATGGTTTGTCCCCTTCCACAGTTGGCCCAGATATGCTCCCCACGCTGCAACCAGCCCATCGGCACGAGCTCGGCGGGGAAGCGCTGGTGTCTGTCCTCACTGGGGGTTTTACGGTTGGTTTGTGGCACCGGCAGTGCATCTGTTATCAGATCTGGTACTCCCTCACTTGAGAAGTTATTCGTCTCATCAAGGGACAGTTTGCTTGTTTAGAAAAGGAGATTATAATATTTATTTCCCAGCAGAGATGGGAAGCCTCATCAATCGTTACTTAAGCAACTGAAGGTTTTTATTTGGATGAGCCTAAATAAGTGTAAAATTGTAGAGGGGATTAAGACAGATTAAGGGGTGTCTGTTAGTCAGAAATGCTTCCTGGTGGGCTGGGAATTTTTCCAAGAGGCTAAACATAACCTGACTTGCAACACCACAAAGTGAGTATCTTGTGCTACCGTATCACTCACTCCCTGTGCTTCGAGTCAGCAGCTCCAGCAATGGCTTAGAAATCCGCTGCCCGACCTGCTGTCTGCAGGTCCACATCTGATGACAGCTTTCGCGACCACACTCAGCTGTCTCTGGAAGTGAGACCTCATCAGTCATCGCACCTGGCCGAAGGGTTTCACCCAGAAACAAGTGGAGACGTGCCTCAAACCCTGCTCACTATCGGGTCTGGCACTGCCGTGAACTATCGCTTTCAGCAGCTTCGTTGCCTATGGGTCCTTATCGCAGATTCACCACCTCCGGGACAGCATTCAATTTTTTTAACATAAGTTATCATCATTCTCAAAAAAAGTACCACATCCCTTCTCTGTGTGCTGTCAGAACAGCATTGCAACCTCCCTTTAAAGGGATAGTGTGCAAGGACATAAATACACTTTATCAATACACTTCTTTATTCTTTATCACTTGAATTCATCTTAGGAGGTTTGGACAGGGGTCTCAGGACTGTCCTTTCCATTAGAAACAAGATAATGCCACGTTTTAGCCATCACAATACCCTGATATGATATTTCCTGGACCTCGCATGTCTCAAGGGTGGCAGCAAATCAGAAAGTGCAAAGACTATGTATGCTGCCAGGGAGTAATATTTCTTTAAAAAAAATAATCTCAGCATTTCATTTCCTTTTCCTCAATTTGCTTGAAAATTGTGCAACAGACAACTACTTAAGACCAGGTAACATATAAGCTGCAGTTTCAAATTGCAGGACAGCACTGGATTACCTCTGAATTGGATGTTTAAAAAGGAGACCTTGCTTATTTTTTGAAAGAATAGGGGAAAATATGCTGTAGAATATTTTGGAGGTCCTGGGACTTCTGGTTTTGTAACAACCAAAACTTCTCTTGAGTCATTATACCCTGTTCTTGTTAAAGTTCTCATTTGTTTTCACACATATGACATATTAGCTTCCTACATCAGTGGGTAGGAAGATCATACCTGCTTTATAATCCTTTATAATGCTGCTTCGCCTTCCCTCAAATAATTTCTTCCAAAAAAAAAACCTTTCAGGTAATCAGAGTCTGCCCACGGAACTAAAGAGAATCGCTGTCTCCTGACAATGACATATTGCTTATATTTTAGGAATGCTAAAAAAAATCAGGGAGTATATTTACTGAACTGAACAGATCTGTACCTGGAATCCTCCTCGTGATACTGCAAAGCCACACGGTGCCCATGCTGAAGAGAAACCTAACAACACGAAGTCAGATTCAGAATAAAAGGCAAATCTTTTCCAGTTTTTAGGAGAAACTGAATTATGACACTCAAGGATCACTCCTCCCAGCCAAAACCTCTTAATGTAGCTTTGCCCATGGAAAAGCTGGTTGCCTTCAGGATAGGATTCAGGACTTCGGATGCATGCAGCATGCTCCACGTGAAAGAAAGAGTCCACAGAGCGTGGGAACTGCTGATGAGAGAAGCAAAGAGCAGGAGGAGATCCCAAAGGCACAAGAGCCTGAACAGCAGCAGCTATGAATCCGCCCTCCTCCTCTCCTTGTCTCTGCTGTTCTTGAATAAAAACATAAGGTTGGGGGTTTTTTTTTGTTCGGTCAGTCTTAGGAATAAACAGGTTAGCACTTGGTTCTCAGGAGGCAGAGATGACTGCAGCTCAGCTGCTCTGAATGGCCACAAACCCATACAAACGCTTGTGAGCCCTTCAGATCTCCCACTCCTCCTCCCCTCAACTGCTCGACACTGCAGTCACTGTCCCTGGTAGGGTATATCATAGGTTCAAGACACAATGAGTTGTGCCTTTTTCAGCCTTACCACTTACTACGTAATCCTTGAATCTCCTTAACGCAACAGCCACGTTTCTGTCCAGAATTAGGGAACCGGGACAGGAGTGATGGGACAGCCATGAGGATGCGGCATAGTTGGCCATGCTTTCTCATGGTCTCCGGGAGAGGTCTTCTCCCAAGGCCATCTCTCAGAAACACGCTGGCCTGAAATGGTTGGAGCAACCCAGGAGCTGGATGCTGCCATATGGTTCTCCCTTTCTGAGCTATACAACAGCCACAGCGGGACTGTCCATCTCACCCAAAAGCAGGGTGAGACCAAGCACGTCCTTGCTCCCTTACAACATGATCTGCTGGCAGGGAGGCAAAAGCCCATCTTGCAGGCGGGCACTCAGCAGGCTCAGGAGCCCTTTTAGCTCCCAACAACTGTGTCCTGAGGCCCTGCTCAGTGCCAGCGTAGTTCATGACAAGGGTTTATCTGGGACAACCGAGAACCTGTGCCAAAAGAAATCAGACCCAGCTCAGAAAGGAGGGGTCCCCCGTGTCCGTAACACAACCCCCAGCACAGCCAGGGACCTTTTCTCTGTAACGAGATCCTCTGACTTCAGCAAAAGGCAACTCTGTTAGTAGTAACCAGACTCGCCTCTCTCCGGCTTCCCCTTCTCCCTTCCCGACACAAGGCATCCCTTCTCACCCTAAAGGAGCCCGGCAGTGCACAGTCTTATTCTCAGTACCGCAACCCCAGCCTTTCCCACCCAGAAAGGGCTACTGCTTTCAAGATCAAGGAATGTCAGCACCATCTTCTCTTACAGCTCCATAGCTCACTTTCAGCTCCCTAAGGACTGTTCTGAATTTATCCAGAAGAGAACATGCATTTAAGTGAGACCTCACAGCCAAAACCTGTATTTTTTTTACACAGAAGGACAGGTACTAAATGAGAACTCTCCTAGCTGTTGTACAGGTCAATATTCCTCAAGAAACCAGTTAATCAGGCCATGTTCCTCATTTAATAACCCACAGTACGTACACCAATATATTCTATTAGCTTGGTGCTACTAGAGGATGGTCCCCATTCCTTTTCTTATCCTGGAAATAGCGTGTGACTGCGATTGCAGATTTAAAGAGAAGGGTTAGAAGTGGTGATGTTGACACAGGGGCTGATAGGCCAGTACAGAAACTGATGGGAAAATAAAAGAAGAGCTTAAAACTACTGCTGTATCTCTCCCCCGGCTGGAAGTTTGCGTACCTGCAAGATGAAGCCGTTGAGGTTAGAAACAGACATCTGATGAGTTTCATTAGATCCTTTTTCTTACCTGTTTGCATAGCTTTCCAGAAATCCTGTATCATACATACTTCCTTTTTCCTCTGATAATCCCCTCAGGCTAGTCCAGAAGCGTCCATTTAGATGTCCCTTGAAATAAGCACAATTGACTGACCCTTATCTGTTACGTGCATAAGGGTCATACACAAAAATACATTTACAACATTAATCCTTTTTCCCAAGAACACCACTCCCTTTCGGACAGGACAGCACATATGCAGAGGTTTGCCTTTCCTTCAGCTGTGTTAAAACCTGTTGTCTGTGCTTCCCGAGCACAGACTATTTTGTGCTGCAGCCCTGGACTTACGGTTGCCAATCCTTCTGCAAATTTTAGAGTCACCGTCTTATATCAGTAAGAATTAATGCCGATGGCCCAAACCTTTGCAAGTCTCGGAGCAGACTCATCTTCCCCCATGTTCTTCTTACCCCCAGATCAAAAAGTCGTCAGAAGCAAATGCAAATCTCCTGCCTAAGCTTCGATAAACCTGCTGTCCAAAAACTGTGAGGCAAGATCCCAGCATCCTCAGAGGTCCCATCCTGACACTGAAAGCATTTAAGGGGCAGGAGGGGGAGCCCACAGAGCACTGGGGGTATGTCTGCAGCACCACAGTCGGCCGCTGCTTCCTCTCTGCCTTGGCGAGACAGACCAGCACGTCCCATTGTCTGCTGGGACCACAGAAATATTTGTCCTGCCACACAGCACATCCCAACTGCATTCCCGAGCCGCTTCTCCCACTCCGTGCTGGCTTTGGAAGTTGCCAGTGAAACAGAGGAAACCTGTGCTAAAAAACAAACCGATGCCACCCAGTAAGAGAAAATGAACAATTTCCCCAAGGAGGTGACTCAGAGGGGATGTGGCATTGTATAGATAATGGGGAGGAACAAATGGCAAACCATAGTTTAGCCCGTAACATCCATTCCAAGATGGACCAAGCATTTAAACTGGCTCACATCAACCCCCCTTTGGCACTTGGCAGAAAATAAGAAGCAACAGCAATAGCTCTGTGCCCGTTTGAATGTAGAGCTAGATCACTATGTACTAAGGGAACTGTGCCACCCATTGCCAGTTAATCCTGCTTTAAGGGCCCTACAAGGAAGAACCCCTACGAAGTAATGAGAAACTTATAGTAAACAGGAGGCTCTTTTCTAAAGGGGCAGTTATACTCTGAGGGAAAGCAGGAAAACACGCATGGGACCACTAGAAGCTTCGTGCTGCCTGCTCGGTACTTTGAGTCCTATTTTCACATTTTTGTAATTATCACATAATGCATAACGTCATACAGACCAGGAGACGTCAGCTCCGTGCGGAGCCAAACCGCACACGGGCAGGCACTGCACGCTCCCTGCGGGGCAGCCCAGCCCCGGGCTGCCCATCCCGGCCCCATCCTGCGCACCCTGCGCCCCATGTCCCCCCCCAAGAGGTGGCACAGCCCTGCCTAGTGCAAAGCTGCTCCTGTCCTCACAACTGCGCTCGTCTGCAGAGCATAAGCCGCCTCTTGTGGGTTTAAATGAGGTGTCGAAGCCTTAGGTGGGTCACAGCCTCCCCCGGACGCTCCCCAGCCCGCAGAGTCAGGTTTCCAAGCCAGGCACGTGTGCTCGCAGCTTTCTGAATTGAGGGAGTCCAAAAACCGCCGGCCTCAAGGCGCCCCGTGGGGTCTGGCCAGCCCCCTGTCCTCAGGGCACACGCGCGTCCTGGCAGGACACCCATACCCTGCTTTTACGCCTGTCCCCAGGGCCGACGCGTGCCCCTTCCCAGGACACCAGCCTTGTGAAATCCCCGAGATGACAATTCTCCTTCTCAGGGATAGCGGATAAGCGAAGCAAAAAAAAAAAAAAAAAAGCGCCTCTTTTTTTCTCCCCTTAGCTATCACAAGAATGCGTTGCCGTACAGATCCGCCAGACACCGCCTGTCATCCCTGCCGTGCTTTCCTCCCCACTCCCACTGCCAACGGCTGTGTCCTTTCGGGGCTCCAAGCTCCCTCTCCTGAGGGTCTCTCCCATTCAGGGATCTTCTGTTCTCCAGGCCCTCTTCCCAGTTCAGACACCTTCCTCGGCTTCCCCTTTGCTCTGCCGCAGCACAGGCCAGCAGCTCCCTCGGTGATCAGTGGTTTCTTTGAGACAGGGCAGATAACATGGGACTGGGACTTCATAAATCCTGAGAGATTTGCTGTGGGCTCCATGAGAGAGGACGGAGGCTCCAGCTCCATGGAGTCCCTGTGTTCTGGTCCTCCCCAGTCCGATGAGGCATCCCTCGTGCACCGGCTTTGGCTCCAGGATCCTAACACAGGCCTGTTCCTATCGTCAGGTTCATTCACACAACAGTCACAGCTACGTTTTTCCATATTAAAAGGGCACACATATGCTTTTCATCCTCACACTTGATCCCAACAAGTCAACCTCTGCTCTGCCACCAGAATTAGTTGCCTGATAGTCACTCTGTAAAAGCAAAGCCTGAAGCAGTATGCAATCAAATTTAGCCATGACTGGCAAAATGCAGTAACATTGAGAGATTTTTGCAGCAGATCCTGTTGAGAAGAATAGAAATTATCTCAAAGAGAGAGGTTTCTTCACAACTGCAGGAAAATATCTTCCTTTAGAACCAAAAAGGTTTTGCTCTTTTTTTTTTTTTTTCCCCTGACCTGTGAGATACTCTTCCAAGCCAGACAAAATTACAGCGCCCTAGTGCTGTGTGGCGAGGATGAACAAGAGGAAGGAATAAAGTATCTTTTTTCCCCCTCTTTTAGGAAAGTATTATACAAGTAACCAGCTGCGCTGCCGGGGGAGGGGGGGGCTCCTCCAGAAGCACTGGCATGCTCTGTTGTTACTAGACTAAATAGATTGTTGGGCTCCTCCACCCGAAGCTTCTTACAGAAAAGCTGTACAAAGTAAATATATGCCTTCCAAGGCCAAAACCCTCCTAAAGTGCCAACTCTCAGCTCGAAGCAGATGTCCACGGTCGGGCTGCAAAGCCCCCCGAGGAGCAGGGGCTTTGCACTGGCCAGGTGTCCCCGTCTGCGCGGGCTGGAGGCAGCTGGTGGAGGCTGGTGGTGTCAGACAGCCGCGCGCTAATGAACTGAGAAGCACCAGAGGAAATTCCTCGCCGCGGAGATGGGAATACAACCACCAGGCGATCAGGGGGCATTTCAGTCACTTAGTGTGAAGCCAAAGAGTTGCTGCGTAACCTTGGGTAAGTGGCTTAAATTTTTAAGAGGCAGGGTTGAGCAGCACAGCAGGTTTCTGAAGAAATCTGCTCTATTACTGGCTCTGGGAGTGTGCTTTGTCAGACAGATAAAGAAAATGCGATTTATTATGAGAAGTACAAAAGAGAAAGAAGCGGGATTCAGCGCTGCTAAGGTTGCTTCTAAGTCTGAAGCAGGAAAAAACTCGAGGCTGAGTTAGGACCCCTCCTCCTGCGCCATGGGTGAACTGATGAAGATTGACTTAGGGACTGCTCCCTGTTCCTCAGCGCCTCCGACACAGCGATCATCGCTGCTCGCAAAGTGCTGTGCACTGTCCAGAGACGCAGCATAAACCCCACAGCACCGGTCTCTCACTTCAGGGAACCCAAGACCCCAAGCGAGGAATGAACTGTAAGGAAATTCATCCTGATGCAGATAAAACAAGAGGCCAGTTCATTCACAGGACACATACAAAGGGGAAAAGCCAGCAGTCTGTACACCAATCTCTTTTTCGCCGCTTTTAGGAAACTTGCAGCGTCAGGCAAAATTGGAGCTTTAAACCCTACAGCAATGAAATTGCCTTCCACAAAAAAAAAAAAAACCTGCCTGCATCTGAACTCTGCCTGCATCTGGCGGCTGAGAACACTGCCAAGGCTTTAACCCTCTGATATTAACAGAAAGAGATATTGATGAGTGTCCCTCTGGCGAAGGAAACCAAATGGTGTTTTTAACTTCAGTGGATTCTTTACAGATTTTCAATTCCTTAGCAAGGCTGTTGCTCCAGACTGGGGTGTAATTGAGATGCATTAGCCACTCACTCAAAAACTTTCCCAGGAACACATGTGCACACACACAGACTACGCATTCAGATATAAATACATACCGTACCTGCACATGCATTAAGCTGCTGTTCATGGCCTGTCTGGACATTTCCACTGCCAGCTCGGCTGCTCAGTCAATCGCAGCACTCAACACTGCCAGCTCAACGTGACAAATAAAGCAAACACAGAAAACTAGCTTATCACTGCTGGATATCTGACCACAGCGATGAAAAGCAGACGAGGGTCTTTTAAGGACCAGTCCCCATGAAAGACAAGGATACAGGGTGTTTTCACCCCAAGAGAAACTGTGAACCTCTTAAAACCAACTCTTCTACAAGCCAGTGTAGCAACTTGCTGATGAGCCTGCCCCACCTCTTCATCCTGTGCTGTCTCCTCACCAGAACAAGCCACCATCTGTGCCCGGCACAGCGGAAAATCTCCCCCAAAAATCTTCCAGCCTCCTTTATTATATCAATCTTGACAAAAGGCCAAATTCTATCAGTATAGACTGATCTTATTCATAGTGTAGTATCTATTGGGATGAAGAAAGTGGATCCTTGAAGGGTTTCAGTTACATAAGGAGCTGAAGTCATACCTTGATCTGTGCACACGTTAGCTCTGAAAGGCTGGGATGCCATCCAGATGCAGCTTCTGAAACTCTGATTAAGTGGGTTTCAAAGCACAGACCTCCCTCAAAAAATGGCTGTTCCATGCTAGCAGGGTTTTCTTACAGACTAGAGGAGACTCAGCTCAGCTATACCATAAACATTTTAACATCATATTAAAGACCAAATCTAGTATTTCTTTTAGCCTAGGGAGTGTAAATGGGTTACATTATACGTCTCTAGTAAGTGGCAGAGTGGGATGCAAACCTACCTTTTTACAGTCCTATATCAAGGTAAGAAAAATCATATCCTACTCCTACGAAAAAGAGAGTAACACAAGATGTGCCAAGGTTTACTTCCATCCCAGAAGGAATGATCCACCAATGAATCCTGAAGCACTTTATGAGAGCTAAGCACCTATACCACACAGCATCCCCCTCTGTCCATCTGCAGCAGGGAGAACTAATACACAGAAAAGGAAACTGAGGCACAAAAATCTTATGATTGGTGTCTGAAAACACAATCCTGTAACCAAACCAGTATGGCAACCTAATCACTTGTCTGC
>NW_009647748.1:1631704-1638454 GCF_000708025.1 Charadrius vociferus | reverse complement strand
TCCCAGAGGAAAGGAGAAAACTTATTCTTAAGGGAACCAAGGCTTTTTGGACATGGCAATAAACAGTTTACAACTTACCATTGACAAAACCTCAAAAATCTAAACAGAAAAGCTGATTAAAAGATTGTAGAAGCAGTAAAACTGATAAACAGAGAGAATTTTATAGGCTTTGTACAACAGTCAGTGGCCAAAATCTTAATCCAAACTTTTAAATGTTTATTTGAAACACCCTTCAGAGGTCCTCAAAATTTTGCTGTTATCCTTTTCTTTCATTTACATTGTCCTCCCCACACACACACCCTTTTAATGAATTGTTAGAGTTGCTTTGACTTGGGCACATGATGAAGTCTTACATGGCCAAATGTCTTCAGAATTCTACACCCAGCTTAATTTGAAGGTGTTTTATCTGGACATTCAGCCACCAGCCCACTTGCTCTTCAAAAAGGAGAGAAACTGGATGTTGAACTGGCTTATTCAGATAGGAAATAGCTTATTCTGAAGAAGCCAGTCAAGTGACCACTTTGATTACCTTGATGCAAAATAACAGGATTTGGCTCAGTCATTATTTTTCCACCAAGCATTCCGCAGAAGCCAAGGAAAGCAGTAGTTATATCAACTTGAGACAACTGTCAGGTCACCAGACATCTTTCCCTTCTGCAGGCTTGGAAGAGCCCCCGTGCATGCAGGGAAACTGCAGGCACCTCACGTGCACGTGCTGTGCTCACCTCAGTTCAGGCATTTGCACAAGGGAAGGAAGAAACTTACCTTTCACAGAAAATGTAAGGGGAACCAAGAAAGAGGTTGAAAAACAGCAAAAGTCATCTCCCAGTGTTCAGGGGCTTTACTTCAGCTGCTAACTACTGTTCTCCTGCACAGTGCACCTGCTCCCTATGTGTCTTCAAGTCATAGATACAGAATTTTCCAACAAAAAAGCAGACTACAGTTTCTCATCCCCCTCAGAGCCAGTATCACTTCAGGGAGGTCAAGAAGCCGTTTTCCTTCCTGTGTTTTCAACAGGATCTCCACTCTTACCTGGCATCAGGACACCACAGCTACTCTGAATTTCACAGCAGTTGCTCACCAAGAACTCAGGTCTGCCTGCTCCAAAAACATACACCTGCCCCACTCACCACACGGCTGATTTCCCTTGGCCTCCAGCATGACGGAGCCTGTGGGATACAGCTGAGCAATTCAGACCATATCCCACAGAGGGCAATAATACTTCTACCCATTAATTAGGCACATTTGTTACTGGAAACGATGGTAAAGTGGTTAAGGTTGATGAAATAACAAAAGAAAACCTCTGAAATCAAGAGCTGCTTGCCCAACCCTCGCTTCTGCAGTTTGAGCGCTGCAGATGCTGTGCCCAGCAGTCTCGCCGAGGTCAGGTCTGCAGCAAAATGCCCCCTCCCATACAAAAGCCGAATCTCATCATTACAGCCCGAAGGGAGCAGGAGTATGGTCAGTCTGACTTGAACTAAGCTTTGGAAACCTGAGAAGATCGCGCAGGATTAGTCAGCGGGTAACACAAAACCCAAAAGCCACAATTACCGGCCAAGCAGCAGCCACTCTGCCCAAATTGCTCTCAGCCATTGTATTTGTGGGAAACAAGGAACAGAGAGCACCTGATCCCTCCGGCTACCCCAGAAGGCAGCTCCTGGCCAGCTCTGCCCAGGGACAGCAATACACAACTTTCCAGGACTGGAATCTCCTGAAATAGGTAAAACTCACAGGGTGGGCACTGGGACAAGGTGGGAGCGGGGTCTGACACACACAGAGTTAAAAACCCTCAGTGAAGGGGAAAGGAAACCAGCCCACGTTTGTGCCTATTCCTGGGTATTAAAGAGCCTTTTAGGCATCTGAGATATTAGGGATCACACTTGATGCACAAGGGATGCTTTGAAATAGCTACAGCCTTTTTATTCACATAAACTCCCTCTGAGTTGCCTTTTCTTCTCTTTGGGCAGAAGTTTACACCAAGGTTTTATTTGGCTTCAGGGCAAACATGATGCTTTGCAGGAAAGCACTGTCAAACAGACCCCTCTCCTAGACGAGTAATTATGAGAACAAATAGCTCCTTCTTAACCCACAGGGGAGTCTGCCAACCCCTCTCTCTGCTATTCTCGGCTTTCCAGCTTATAAAGGGTTACCTGCAATATAAATGAATGGCTTGTCCTTCGCAGGCTGGTTGGGAAGCTGAACAGATTTCAGCTGGCAGCGGGGAAGGGCTGTGCTACGGATACTCACTGCAGGTTACCCTGTAACGGTAACGAGAGACATCCTCAACAGGACTCAGGCAAGTGCACGGCGGTGTTGCAGCACTGCAGAGCAGGTTTAGATATGTCAGGTGCTCCACAAAAAAAAACCAAACAAGGCTATTCCTGCCCTGAAGACCCTACAGCCTAAATGCAAGACGATGCCACAGGCAAAGATATAATTTTAAGTAGTAGGATGAACATCTGGATAGGATGCTGCGAGCTAGAGGGCCGTTACGATGCCAGACCTAGATGCAGTGGTCGGAGCATGGAGAAGTTCTGGACACGGGAATGGTAGCACCCTGGGGCTCTGCGGCAGTCTGCCTCGGAGTGAAGGTCAAGAAAGTAACTTCCAGCTGTGATCTCCAAGCCCAACTCTTAACTTCAATTTTGACTAAGCAGTGCAATGTTTTCGATTTGCTGCGAAATCTCTTTCTTTTCAACCTGTTTTCATAAGTCCATATGGAACATCCCTAATGCTTCCATTTTAACTACAGTTCTACTATTGCCTTTGTCAAACAGGCCTGACCTCTATCTCACTTACCTGAGGATAGCCAGTGTAGGTCAAAATCCACTAGATTTGTGAGGGCTCAGTGCCAGCTCCATGGATCCATAGAAGGATAGCCAAAACCAGCACGCAAGAGGATATATCCTGACATTTAAGACTGAATAGAACTGCACAAAGCAAGAGGATTTCAAAACAGGATCTATGATCTGCAGTGAGATTAGATAACCCACTTCAGTGAAATGAGCAGGACCGGGAGCACTGGTCTTTCATATTACAAGTTGCGTCCAGTGTTGAGAGAGGACTCTTCTACCAGACATGAATTTAGGATGTTACACTGCTTTATAGATGGGTGGCACCCTGAATTTAAAATTCCTGCCTGCACTAAGAACTAGTTATGAGTGGTGTCGATGAAGTGAGGCGCAGTTCTTAAGAAATAATGTGCGATCTGATGTCAGTAAAACCATCAAAGCCTGGCCCTTCGCTTTTATTGGCCAGCGAGTGCGAAAAGGAGGTGCTGAAGTTCAAAGAGGGCATTCTAGATTCACTAAGGAAAAGAATAAATCACACGGCAGCCATTCATTAAAGGAGTTAAAAGTCTTCCCCAGAGCTGTATGACTGCTCAGACAGCAAATGGGAATGATCATATGTTTTCAGAGGCATCTGATGAATTCTCTATTTTTGGGCACTTTGCTTTCTAACTCTGCTACCCAGAATGCCCTTTTTCCCCTACGAGCAAAACTGTAAGCATAAGGCTGGGCACTGAGAGAGAACTGATGAAAAAAAAGAGTGGTCACTTCAGGGAAGGATCCCACAGTTCAGCTGTTCCTCAGAACACACCTCAACTATCAGGACTTCATCTAACCATACCTGGAGCATTCCTCACAGGAGCAGCAATGAGTCATGGTAGTTCATCCTCAAATAGCCATCAGCTTCATATGCACGTGCAGAAGGCTCTTCTAAGATTTCCAGCTGGTCTTCCTTGCAAAACACCATGAGACTCTCTCTTTCCATGGCATCTGAGACTTCTCCCAGAGCATCCCTGTCTGTGGCCTTCTGGTGCAGAACAGCACAAGTAGAAAAGATATGAGCAGAGACAGGACCTTCTTCAAATCAAACGCAGAATGGAGAGATAAAAGGATGAACGTGAGGGAGGGAAGTGAAGGACAGGAGTTGTGTCTTACTTTATACTCGATGGCTTGCCAAACAACATGATCGCTTAGCAAGACATGCCTTATCCTCCTGCTCTTGATCAGAACAAAACTCATATCCAGCCTTAGAAACAGGACAGCATCCAAAACCATGAAACTATGCTCATCATTCACATTTGCTTCCTGAACTTTACCCAGCAATTTACAGGCCCTACTCCTAAGAAAAAGAAAAGGGAGATCTCTCCCCTTTCTTTGCATGCAGAGAATGGGGGAAAAATCCTTCAGCCTTTCAAGATTTAGTTTGCAAATCACCTCTCCATCTGAGAAGCTCTGGATGAGTAAATATTAGTAATAATCTTTCTGCCTTGGCCAGAAGAAAATGAAGAGGTGGGAGGACAAAATAAACCCTTGTGTTGAAATCATGGAACGGTTTTGCCTCTGCCTTGCAGTCCAACACACACATCTTGGCATACACACAGCACCCGGACACTCTTGCTCCTCATTTTCTTCCTGATGAGACCACCCATAGGCAGTGGAGCAGAATGGATTCAGAAGGAGGATGGAGGGGTACGCTGGCCATATGCTCTGTCCTCCATCACTGGAAAGAGCTTGTCGCATGGAAAAAACAAGAACACATTCCACTGGTGCAATCATAAAAACATTGACCTCATTGGGACCTAACATTGGTGTTATTATGATGTTGGGGCGAGAAGTGTCTATTTATCCTCCTTTCATTTCTTGTTAAAAAGCATAGCCCATGTCAGAGCTGAGGAGAGCTGCAACACAGAGGAGACATTATTCTCAGCTTTGGATTAAGATCAGTATTTTAATGAAAGCACTTATTAGCCCCAGCTGGGGCTCAATTTTCCAGTGAGTTGGGAAAAAAAATATATTGCCCTGGCCATTCTTCTCTGGGGATTGTGCAGAGACATCTGAGAGTATCAATTACTGATCATAATACTCTATTGGAAACGAACAGCTGGGGAAAAGCCGCTGTCTGGAAACGACTGGATTGCTTTACATTTTAAAGTATAGTTCTTGGCTATATGGTGTCCATTTTTTCCCGCTCTGGGATCCCGACTGCTCTCAAGGGGGCTGCAGTAACCCTGCCCTTGCTACCCTCTCACGCCAGCACCGCCTCACCAACCATCAGAGGAGGCTCAGCTCTCTGCAGAGACCACAGTTAGCCTTGGACTACCCAATGTGTGGAGCTGAGCACAGCCTCAGCGGTCCTCCCACAGGCTCTGCTTATCAATCAGAGCCACCCAAACCCTCCACCTTAGGGAGAGAGATGCTCCGTGTACTTTGTCCCCAAAAGCCACAGCAACCCCAAATGGCCTCTGCGTCATTCACACATCAAGGTGGGTTACTGCCCGTGGGACTGGGAGATGTGCAGGTGTAATTCCTGACTTCAGACCTCTCCCAGAGCCTTAACTCTGAACTTCTTTACAGTTTGGGTGACAGAGCACTGGCAGAGGCTGCCCAGGGAGGTTGCGGAGTCTCCTTCTCTGGAGATTTTCAAAACCCGCCTGGATGCAGTCTGAGTAATGGGCTCTAGTCAATCCTGCTTTAGCAGGGGAGTTGGACTAGATGATCTCTAGAGGTCCCTTCCAACTCTGAAAAATTCTGTGATTCTGTGAAAAATTCTGTGATTCTGTGAATTCACACACATCCCGAACTGCCCTGGGAGAGGAGGGAGGGTTGGCCAGGAATCAAAAGCAATCTTGTGCTGCCAAGGTCTGCCGCAGCCCTGTACGCCCTGCCGCGGCACCGCAGCCATCCCTGCACTCTGATGGGAGAGTGTCCTGTCACCCGGGCAGAGCAAGGCTGACAAAGGGAACTCACTGCCATGTCAATAACTTAGTTTTGAGAAAATTACTGTGTGGGAAGGGAAACATTATTCAGCCAGGCAAGCATACGGGTCTCCTCGTTCCTCCTGCAGTTATGGGGTGGAGGAACGACTACGTGGACACAAGGTTATTCCCAGAGAACACAGATGCTCATCAAATGTTTGTAGCACCCGGTGACTTAGGCACCCAGGCCACATCAAGATAGGCTTGGGAAGATTTGCAACTTAATGCAGTGATGAAAGGGAGGTGAGCAAGGAACGATGCGGGGGGCAGAGGTGTCTGCATGTCCTTATGTGTATAGAGAGCTTTGCACTGGACATATGGAGGAAGACAGACCCTTGAGCTGGGATCTCGCGGTGTCAACTAAAAGTTGATGCCATCTCAACACCTTATACAATAACTGATTCAGAAATGGATGAAATCAGAGCAGAGCTGGGGGAAGCTGTTATTTCACAGTTAAACATCAGTACATGCCCAAGAGGTTCACAATGGGGGGCAGATCTCTGCCTTGTTCAGCAAGCAGGGGTGTGTGTGTGATGTTACATTTACAAAAGAACTGACATGAGGGTAAAGTGGCCAACAGCAGTGGGTGTGCAGGTGGGATGGGCGCACAGCCACCAGCTTTTCCCTCAAGGGTGGAGAGGGTGGCAGCACTTTACTCCTGCCCCGAGGGATCAAGCAAAGGGTGGAAGGAGAGACATCCACAGATGTGTGCCAGCAATTTCTGGACAAGTTTAAAGCTGTCTTCACGTGAACAGCTGCACTGAACCATAATGGATGGTCATTCTCAAAGGCAAGCTGTAAATTTCCCAACAGAACAGGCTCTGTGTGTGTGTCCGTGTGTGTGTGTGCTTGAACCACATGTTTCCCTGGGGGTGGGGGCTGCGGGGGGGACGGGGGGACGGGAGGGAAGCCCACTCCAGCAGTTGCCAGGTTGAAGGTTTCACATTCTTTCAGTTGCAGTGGCTGGGGTAATTTTTCTTCACCAT
>NW_009647748.1:1612271-1630299 GCF_000708025.1 Charadrius vociferus | reverse complement strand
TGGCTGGAATTATTTTTCTCCACTAGGAATTTCAGATCTGGGTGGATTTTATCAGAATATCAAATCAATAAAATGCTCTATCTGGGAACCTGCTCTCTAAATGCCATTGGAAAACAAACTCAGATTCAAGGAGTTAATTCCCAGCTAGCCTGGGACCAGGTAGCTCAGGAGTTTCACAAGAAAGCAGAGGAAATCACAGACATGTTGGCCTTGAGAACAGGGAGACTCCTTGAGATTTGGTTAACTTTTTATTCCCATCATTATCCCCACTACCAGTTCATCCCAGCTGAACTTGGGAGCCTAATTCTTTGCGGGGAACAGAAGAGAATATGCATGAAAGCCAAACCTTGAAGGCCTTTCCCAACTTTTAAAAGAGAAAAAGTCCTCACTGCTGGCCCTACACTATTTCCACAGCCCCGTGATAACGCAGGGGGTGAAGAGGTACCTCTTCGGACCCAAAGCCCAGCCACTCTAATGTGACAAATTACATCTCCCACAAGCACCCTCCAGCCTGGGACACAGCACAGTGCCCACAGCTGCTCCAAGCCAAAAGGCAGATGCTAATTGTCATCTCATGGAAACAAGCAACGAGCACCTGAAAAGAAACTGAGTCCGAGCATCACACAGACCAGCCATTCAGCTCAGGCCAGTCCCATTAGATTTGGTTGACAAAAGAATCACACGTGCACAGTTATAATTTGCCAAAAAAAAAAAAAAGCGAGAAAAAGAGAGAGAGAGAGAGAAAAGAAAAAAATAGGAAGAAAAGCTTTCCCTTCTGAATGGAGAGTTTCTGTGGCCCAGCCTCCCTTCTCGTCAGCAGACAGGGTGGAATTCCCAGGCTACGGGGGAGATCTCCTGGGGCTGATCATGTTCTTAAAGGCATGTTCCCAATCAAGAAGGCTGGGATGAGGCATAATAATTGCATAGGCTTCCTGAGAACTGGCTTAATATCCCTCAAGACTGATTTAACCTAGTTTTTCATTCTGCTTTCACATCAAAAAATAAAGATCTGTCTATATCTTGATATACTGCAAATCAGGAAATGGAGGCGTATGGTATATCTCATCCTCCCCTGCCTGGAGCTCTTTGAGGCATGCTGCCAAGGCAGAGCCGCCTTTGTTTTTGCAGACGCTTCCATTGTGTCAGCAAAGCTGTGCCGATTAGCACTAGTGAGAAACTAGTGGCCTGTTAAAGGTCTGAGAGTCAGGAGCTATCTAATCCTGAGCTGGCCCAGGCTTTTACGTCCTTGAAACTCGTAGATCATAATTAGTATCATTACTAGCCTACATTACACACCTATTGGTCTGTAAAGACAAATGAGAATGGAAAGCCATACAGGTTCCGGGCCATAGCTGACTATAATTATCATTAACACAAGGATACTGGAAACTGTGCCTATATTATTGGACAAGTACCAATTTTGTACTTACCTTTGGAGTCTCTGGAGCACCTTGAGGCAGTCCCGAGATCCAGAGGCGCATTTCCCTTTCCAACAGAGCTCAGGCTGTCGACCTTCTGGCAGGCAATCCCGAGAGATGCTGGGAGAGACCCCAGATCACTGCGTCTGCCTGATGCTGTACATGTGCTGTCACTGCAAGTCCAGATGGGAGAGACAGAGGTTATCAGCTCCAAGTCAGCCGGAGAACCTGCCTGCAGCAGATATCCACGCTGCTAAGGACACTTAAAAGCAGAGGGCAGACCCACAGCTCCATCCCAGGGGACCAGCTGGGTAAATCCCAGGGAGCACCCAGAGATAAATAATGCAGTCTGGCGGCAAAGCCGCACAGCAGCGTACATGCAGACACACTAGTCTGGCTTGCTTGCAGAAACACCGGGCTTTTCTGTTCCACAAGCATGGGGTAAGCCTTTTCTGCAGGGACAGCCATCAGCCCCCGCTTTGACATTACTACAGCCCATGCTGGACTGGTGTCAGAAGTGAGCTGCCTGCTGTAAAGTTATCTTTAGACTGTGCTACACATGATTATAGAGAGACTGTAATTGTAACTGGCCTTCTTCATTACAAGAGCTTTTAAACCTGTAATAAATGAATGCTCTACAGACCAAGACACAATTATTTTACATTGAATGCTGCCGGTTTGGACTCCTGATTCCAGCTTTAAACATACAGAACTCTAACAGAAGAGTAAAAAGCTAGCTCTGAGGTCTGTAATAACACATACCTTATAACTGGACTGCAAACGTACTCCTAAACACTACACAGCATCATCATGGTACAATATATTTGGAAGGTTGCCTTCCATTGCTAAGGTGACTCAGCATCGCAGACATGTCTGTGTGACAACTGGGCCAGCCATGTTTGGTGCCACACGTTTGTGACACAACAGGGCATTTGCAAAGTCCAAAGAGTAAATTTTATCCTAAAAAAAAAAAAAAAAGGAGCAGATGAATTAAATTACTGGATTTAGGGTCATGAATTGTGCCTCAGTCAAGCACAATCCCAGATAAAGCCATACCTTGTCTGGCTCAAGCAGCCATGCGAGCCCCAAACTCCCCTTGGCTCCCTTAGATCCAAAGTGGGAGGAAACAACAGTCCCTTAAAACACTTGGGACCAATTCCCAGGTTCCTTACCCATTCTGAGCTCAGTCCTTACTCCCGCTGCAGTGGCAGCTTTACCTGAGCTTATAGCACCAGTGTCCAGACTTTGACTGCTCCAGAGGCTGCTGTCTTCAGCACGGAATGGGTTCCAAGTCCAATGACTTCAATTAATTTTGCTGGAATCATTTTCTGCTCTTTGGTGTGGGGCTGCATCCCACTGCCCATGACAGCTCATGTGAAGATACGGCAATGTAAGATGAAACAGGCAGTTTCTATCAGTCTCTTAAGCAGATGTGGGTGAGCATGGGCTTCACTACAGAAACTCTACAGGCCACGTTTTTGGCAGATCCTGGGCTATATAAACAAACAGGCAGCATGACCTGAGCTCCCATAAATTTCCTGAAAATCCTTAATGACTCTAAAGACTTAATAAAGTGTTTCACAGCAGAGGCAGCAGCCAGTAATTATGGTTTTGGAATCTGTGAAGTAGCAAGCCAAAGTCCAGCTCTGTGATTGGAAACGCAAGCAGTAATAATAGCTCTTTCAGAGCACAACACACTGCTTTTGCCATCATATACCCTGCTCTGTGAGCTGGTGTGTCCCTAGCCGAGCGTGCTGTCAGCAGAAGCTTTAATCAAAGGGGAAAATACATTAAATATAGAGACAAATTCCTGCGGATGGAGTTGCAAAGCATTGTGAAAGTGTAAACGGTATGTTGGAAGACCATGAATTAGCAAAAATTATAAGGGGCCAGCTACAGGCTCTAGAAGCCAGACTTCTACTGCAAGTAGGACATGCAGGAAAGGTTTGTGACCTGCCATGGTGTGAATGGGTTGTCACTGCCGTACCCTGCTCCCGGGATCCACACACCGGGGCACCAACACCACATCTGCTTGCTGGTGGATGCACATTAGCTGACGCAGGGTTAAAAGAGGGGAAAGAGAGAGAGGGGTCACAGCTCCTGCAGACACCCCTCCAAGTTCAAGGGGAGCCGCTGTCTCTCACTGGTCATTCAGATCATCACAACTCTGGGAAAGGCACTCCCAATAATTAGACACAGGAAAACACAGCCTCACACATCGCTTGGAAAGCCTGCCAGTCCTGACTTACTCATCTATCACATTGCTCTGACTGCATTTAAAAGGTTTTTCATCAGCACTTCGGTCATCTTTTCGCCCTTATACGTGGTGCCGTTAGCAAAGCCCCTCTTTAAAGCCTACTGAAGGATTTCGAAAGAAAGCAAGCCTGTTAGTTTTTCCTTTTGCTTGTCATTACACAAGAGTAGTGCTTGAGATCCAAGTTTCTATTAAAAAAGAGTACTAAGTTAAGCTCTTGCATGATGTCTCTAGAGATGCAACAGTCAGTGCTTTCTTACACATTCCTTGTACAGCGACAGCAAAGTTTGTATACCAACCCATCCACAGCAATTCAACTGCAAAATCCCTGAGAACGACATCTGTCCACAAAACAGCAACCAAACTCCTTTGAAACTTCTGCAGTTAGGCAGCACAGAAGAATTTTACGTTTAATGCCTTAAGAGGCTTCCACTGATCTGTATTTCTGATGGCAGCAGGAAAGCCCACATCACGTACAGGTGAAGAAGAAAAGCCAAGATAAAGGGAACTTCAAGGAAACAGAACTGAAAGGCAGAGTGAGCCCTATACTGCCAACCATTGTGTTAGACTGCTTCTGGCAACTGTCCTATTGAATAGATCATTGCAGAATTTGTTAGTTGTTTCTACAAATTTAGAAAAAAATTATCTCATACTCCTACCACAATCAGCAATGCGCTAAAGCAAGTAAACATCACATCTGTTAATGTTTCCAGAGATCTTTCCATTCCATTGGTTCAATCTGTAAAACAAGAATGTAAATAGCTTAGATTACTTATCTCATTTAATAAAAAAAAAAAAAAGACCTCCCGATTTTGCAGCTATGCAGCCCGCAATCTGTACAGACAGCCCTGGGACAGTAGTGAATAATACAACCTTCAGTTCTTCATTAGCAAAACAGATGAAGTTTTCACTTGTTCTTTTCTTACTGGTGTTTTTGGAAAATACAGAAAGGAAAAAATTGTCAGACAAAAATAGTCTGTGTGTCACTCCAAACCAGTCACTGGGGACCTGGACTCAAAGCCCATTGAAGTCAGTGGAAAGATTCCTCACGACTTCCACAGAGTTTGGCTCAGACCCACACGAATGCGCTCCTCGCAGGTGTAAATTTACATGTTTCTTTTTAAATTGCCTGAACAAAGACTGCCCTCAAGAACCACCTTAACCACAGCTGCATTTGTCTATAAGAGGGAGCTTCCACCCTGCCTTCAGCAATGTTCCTGATCCGGGGCCAAATCTCCAAGCCAGCACATCCTTCTATCTTCTCCTCCAAACCTGTCATTTCTGTAAGGCCCGTATTTCCAAGTGTCCAGATGCACAGACCTGGCTTGTCTCTCCCCTGCGTATTTCACCTACAGAGCTAACACCAGTGCCACCCAAGCGCCTGTGTAACCATCAGAGGAGCATTAACCTCCTGCATCCCCCTGGGAGCTCCCCTTGGGAGACGGGTCTGCTCTCTGCTGCGGACGGGACAAGGCAGGGGAAGAGCAGTACATGGCAGAAGTCTCATCATGATTTTCATATACATCTCTATATGTGTTGATTAATAACAGCACTCCTTTCATTTTATCCTTTTAGATAGTCCCAAGCAAACTGTCTTCTGACTTTGTCGTTTCATATTCCAGAATATCAAATGAGGAACTGGGGAATTTTATTCCATCTGGAAGTAAAAAAGCCAATTATTTTCATTTATTAGCTTATTGTAGCTGGGACCTAACTCCCGGTGTATCAGGCTCAGTGCCTAGAAGGCTCCACCACGTAACACAGAGATCACTAACAACCAAGAAGTGAGATAACCTCCTGCAGCAGTTCTGGAGTTTGATGCAGAAGGAAGAGGTGCCCATAATAGCAGCAGTTACGCAAACCAAACGGAAAGTGAAATCAATGTGAACCTTGCCTAAATAGGTCACTTATCTGCTTGGGTTTCCCCCTCCACCCCCTGCTCCCCAAATGGTCTTTGAACATTCAGAGTTCTTCAAGTCACCGAAGGGACAATTACACACTCCACTAAGCACAAAAACACAACTTGCATAATATAGTGTTGAACTCAGAGGGTTAAAGGACGCCCCTGGGAGCACCAACAGCGACAAATAAGCATGTTGAATGTTCCTTCACCTTTCTGATTGCTCATTAAGCTTTGGCACGGTTCCATGTATGAACTCATTGCACCAAACCAGGCTTACTCCCCGCTATTGGGTTTAAATGTACAATACAAACAGGGCCTGGGATGGGCAAGCGCAGGGGATCCAAATGTGTGAAAGGTAAGCCAGACTCTGAAACCCACTGTACTGCAGGCGGCTATCTATCTGTGGCTCTTCACAAGCTGAAAACGAGCATGAAATGTGCCAGGGACAGCACACACAAGGATGTATTAATTTTGCCCGAAATGAAACGGCGTCCATCTCTAACGCTTGAGCACAGGACGAGGAATCAGGAGAGACTGGCTTTCTGCCTGGCTCTGCTGCTCACTCCCACACCAACCCTGTGCCACCTTTCAGCACTGTACCTTTCCCTGTGCCTCAGTTTCCCCATCTATGTTCTGTAGGGCTGTACATCAAAGCTGCTGCATGTATTTTTTTAAAGAAAGGAGTGCTGAAAAGACAGCCGAAAGAGGCAAGGAGGGAATGGACAGGCAAATCCTACCAACATTAGTCAGCCCTCACTTCACTTGAGTAAGAACCATGGGAGAGGTGGAAGTAAATGAAACATGAAGCCTGGAAGCAGTAGGTTTCAGACAAGTCCACCGTGACAGCTCTGCCCCTTTAATAGAGGGGACGGTTCAAATCGGCAGCCCTAAGCTTGGTCCTCCTGGGCTTTGCTCCCTGCCAACAGTATTCAATGTACTGCTTTGTCTTTCAGAAAGAACATGTAATTGCTATCGTTCATTATTTACAGATGTGCAGATATCTGAATCTACTCAACAACCATACTGAGCTGCGGGCCAGAGCCAAGAAGTTGGGTTCACAAGAGGCTTAGGAAGACTATCCTGAGAGATGAGAATTGGGTTTCTGGTGTCCAATTCAAGCCATTTGCCCCTGGAAAACACCTGCTGGTTTCTTCCCTTGCAGTCACAGGGAAGCAAAAGACAATTTCATGCTATTCCTTATCTGCCTCCTCTATCCTTTTGTCAGTTCCCACCAGTGGCTTCCCTATCAGGTGTCACATCTGGGAGGGATGTAAAGCTGACAGGCAGAGAGATGCCTGCCCGACCATCTCAGATTAACCACTTCCATGCTTTTCCCTGTGTAAACGTGGGTTCACTCACTGGGTCAGTGGTAGGTAAATAACTGGAGACTGTGGAGGTTCTCCCCCAGCTTGGGACAGTATCAATTGATATGATCATGGCCCTGCTAAAGCTAACATCAAACACACATTGACTTTAACGTTCTTGCAAAACAATAACAACACAATGTTGTGTTAGTCCCCAGAGTGACTCCCTTCAAGACCGAGACGGTGGGAAGATGAAGAAACACCCATCTCTGCAGGAGCTCACCAAGCACCCTTGGACAGAAGGGAGCAGGAACCCAGCAGCCCACAAACCAGGGTGCAGCACAGTGAGAGGAGCTGATACGAGGCGAGCATCTCCCTTTTACTTTGAAGGATTAAAGTCTTTAGAGGATACGCTCACAATCATGCAGCACTGCTCCATCGGCCCATTTTTGAGAAGAGAGTGGGGGATCCCTACGCACAAGAACAAAAAACTGCCTAATGAAGACCGGACCGTTCAATGGCAAAGAAACCCAGAGCAGGTCCCAGATGCCTGCCAGTGGACTAGCAAGGACCACTCATAAGTGACGGGATGACAGCTACAAATCGCTAAGGTTAAAACGTACAGATAATAAAAACCACAAGCTAAGAAATTTGGGGCATCTCCAAACTTCTGTGCATTTATCACACTTGTCATAACACTTGTTAGGCAAGTTGAGATTCTTGTTTTACATGTGAGCACCTAAAGACACAGAAGCAAAGTGACTTTCAGGGGATCTCTGAAAACAATGGGGACTTGGAAATTAAAAAAAAATCCCCAGCTCCTGGGCTAATGCCTCACCAACTAGCCACCTTCTTAAAGCACAAGGCAGCTAAAATACTGGCTAAGTTACAATGGTATGGGGTAGAAGATAACAGGATTTACAGGGTTAGGTTTAACAGGATTGAAGGTTAACAGGATTTTAAGGTTAGGGTTTAAAATAACACAGCAAAAATGGAAATCCACAGTTATGAAGAACGCTCTGTATTATTCATTTCTTTCTCCCTGAATCTGCACAGACTATAAATCAACCCAGATCGGGAGACGTCACCAGCCGGCGCTGTCCTCTCCAGCCCAGAGCACTGGACTGCAGACAGGATACACAGGGATTTTATTTTCAGGGCTCTGACACTGAGCTGTTATGTGACACCTGGAAAGTCACATCATATTTCTGCTGCTTCTCCCACAAGCTATTGGTTTAGGTTATTATTATTATTGTTATTATTTGTATCATTTCTACCTCTGCTGCTATAGGCACTACCACAGGAACCCCCCTCAGATACCAGGATCTCACTGTGCAAATGGTGGTGTGCACAGAATTCTGTAAAACAAACCCCCAAAACTCAAACCTCTTCTCCCGGGAGGAATTTATGCCCTAAACCTAAAGAAAACAGGTGGAAACAGACAGAGAGGAGAGTGCTGGCACTGCGGAGGCAGAGCTGCCCAGCGCTGTGCACCGGAGCAAACGCCCCTCGCTCCGGGCTCGCAGAGCGTCCTGGCCGAAAGGGCTGGTCTCTTTTGGGGTTACTAATCATCACCATGGTATCAGCAATACACAGTTTATACGCACAAAGCTCCTGGGATGTACACAGGGGATTAAAGCACAGGGAAACAGATCCTGAACGACCAGAAGAAAATGTTCAATTCACGCCTTTAGTCTTTTCTAACAACTGCGCTTCTGCGTATTTGAGCCTCTCTCCGAATATCGCTGGTTACAAGTATTTGACACAAAGCGATGCCAGGAAGCACTTTTGCTTGGTTTTGTTTTTCTGTGGATGCAGAACCCTGCCTAAAAAATCACCAGCTAGCAACGCTGGGCTGTCGCGGCTGCATGGCCTGGATTTTTCTTCCAGCACCATGAGATTTCAGACGGGTGTGCTTCTTGGTGTGCTATGCCTGGTATGTACTGGATTTGATTATAGGTTTTCTTGCACTTCTATCTTCATTAGTTCTACATCACAGAGAGCGTGGAATGCATGCATTGCCAGCCCAAGAAAATTAAGATGTGACATTGTTTTTCAAGGACATATGCTTGGGGCATATGTTTTTTCCTACTTCTCCTCTATCAATGCATAAATCCCAAATGGAGCTATCAACAAAAGTAAAGTGAACTGTGATGACCCAGTTTAAGGGTTGGTTTTTTTTTCTTTCATTCTTTTGCTTCTCAAGGCCAGAGACAGAACAGAGGCCACGAGCAGAGCTGCCAAAACACATGTGCATGTTGGACATTTTTGTCTAAAGACACTATGAAGTGCTAAAATATTAAATATGTCAAGCAGAAAGGTTTCCTCTGGCCTTCAGAGGAGTTCTGCAAATGGCAATAAAAATGTAAAAGAAGAATGCTGAATAATCAAATGTGGTTTCTTTTTTTAAATGTAAATAGTAAAAGCTGAGTGTCAGTGACGTGAGGCTGAGTCCTGGAGACTCCACGCTGAAGAGCAGAGGCAGCCCTGGGCAGAAGCAGGACAAGGCTCTTCAGCCCCGCTCCGTCCCCTACCCTGGAGGGATCATTTCTAGGGGTAAGAAACATATGCGCTCCCCCTAGCAAACATCCCAAATTGTGAGCTTCAGGACCAGACATATGTGGATCAGAGGGGGGGTTTGCACCATCCAATCCAGGCTCTGAAATTCAGAATAAGCTCGGCTTTTCAGTCCTCCTGTCCCACCCCAAGCTGTTCAGAACCAGACTTTGGATTTGGGGCCCTTTTCCAGTCCTGACGAACTGCTCAGATCTTGACTCCTCCGTCAGGACTGCCAGTGAGGAGAGGATGCAGAGAAGAGGATATTTGAAAAAGCAAACACTTGCCTTAGATGAACTCAGCAGTGACCCCCGAATTCAACCCCCAAAGGTCAGTAAACAGCCACTGAATGGCAGCGACAAACACTGCTGACAAGTTTGAGGACAAGCCAGGACATAAAGTCCACTCTCACTCCCCAAGTGTGCTGTATTACTTATCATCACTGCTATTATTCAGCCGTTTGGACCACGCTTCCCCCTCCATCACGCGGTACCAGAGATGGGGCACTCCAAGACAGCAAAGGTCTGGGATCGTAACAGAGTCCCTAAGCTGTGTTGGTGGCACTTTTTTTTATTATTATTTTTATTTTTGTCTGCAAAATGCACTCAAGTAAATACCAAGTAATTATGGTGTTCTGAAGTGACCTTATGGAGCATGTGCTCGAGTCCATGGACCTCGGCCAAAGCTACTATTGTGGATTTCATGCCAAGGCTTGGGAGAACCCTGGCTCCCTCCCATTGTTTTCTTTGGCCGGGCTCTATGGATTCTCAGCCTGGCAAGAAAGCCCCATTTTAAAAGTACTGGCAAACATCGTGCAGTTTGTCACACCATGGCTTATGATTTAGGACCTTGATTTAGGCTCAACACTGGGCTCTTTTGTTTAGCTGTGTTGGTACATCATTTGCGACTTTGTATTAGTTAATAAACGTCAGTCGGCTAAGAGCGTGGCGTGTCCAGTATTGCCGTGAGGATTTTCCTTTGAATGTACAATCCGTAGTGGGAAGGACTGAAGGAAATTGAAACAGCTCTATCCGTCAGCCGGGGGCTTAAGCTCGTGCAAACACGGCTTTCTGATACAATGGATGCTTCAGTGATAAAACCATCTTGCCGCATACCTGGGTAAACCCGGAGCTGGAGGATAAGTATTTGCACTTCTCTTTTTTTCTTTAATAGAAACTCTTTTTGTTAATGATTCGACCTCAGAAATACAGGTGAAATTTGAGGGGATTAAAAAAAAAAAAAAAACACCAAACCAAAAAAAACCCAACAACAAAAAAAACCCCAAACCTGAAACCACCTCTCTGGCTCCACAAATCCATCTTACAGTTCCCTCAGGCTTTGCTAGTACGTAGTTATAAGCAAAAAATGACTCTGCAAAAAACAGCCTTTTGGTAAAAACCAGCTCTTGCGCACTTTGTGTATTTTGGAAGCCATATTCAATCATTTTACTGGCTAAGGATAGCAAAAACCAGATGCTGAGATTCAGACTCCTCCAAATCCTCCGTGCTTGGGGAGGAGGGGGAAGAGGGCAGGCTGAATATTTAAAATCTAACTAGTGTGAAGGAGAAAAGTCTTCTTTTAGAAATAGAGTCAAATAGCTTAAAATCTCTGCACCTTTGTGACTGGCACTGCTGAAGCTCAAAGGAAAAAAAAAAACAAAAACAGCCCTCTATGCTTCTTATTGATTAGAAACAAATAAACCAGCCAGCTTCTCCCTGAAATAACTGTCACTTTTCACTTTTTTTGCTGTCAAACTAATCAAGAAAAACAGAATACAATTATTAAATTGTGGATACAAATGCAAATGAGCTAGTAAGCCAGCTAATCAATGAACATACGGGATCAAACCACCAGTGACTGAATTGGCCAATAACACAGCAGAGATGAGGTTTAGAGTAGGGCCAGTTCCTACCAAAACTGAGCTTAGAAAATCAAGGATGCGGTTAATGCTACGTTTTGGTCCCCGCAGGCATTACAGACTCCTCCGGGGTCCAAACAGGCAAGGAAATGTTTCATTTCCTCCATCTTTAAGTCCAGCATACCTACCTTTGCTACATAACACTTGGTGATTCCTACTTTCTCACTAGAGAGCTTTGTTGGCTGTATCGTTCAGAACTGTAGTGCCCAGAATTTGGGCTAGGAAATGACTAGTGGTGCCACTCTAATACATGTCTCTATACAAAAGGCTATCAATTCCAACTGTCTCTTTAACACCTCAAAAGTGTAAGTGAAAAATAGCAGAGGGAACTGCTTGCCAGTGTACTTTCTATACCGATAAAATAGGGAAAAAAGGGAGTAATGTTACTTCATGACAAACAAGAGATAAGCATGACATCACCCACTCTCTGGAGTCTTACGGCATCAAAGTTTGGTGATGTCACCTCTAGTCTGTATCTCACACCAAGAGGTTTCTCCTGGCTGATCTCCTGGCTGGTTTTGTGGGCTCCTGGCTGATCAGTTTGACCCAGCACACTCATGTTTTTCTCCTTTTTCCTTTTATATGCCTTGTCTTGGAAACCACAGAAGTCATCCTTGCTTTGTGGTGTAATGCTTTAAGTATGGGAGTATGACCGTATCCCGCTCATACCTTAACCGTGGTTGTAATTCCGTCTTGCTCCAGCCTCTGGCACTTCTCCAGAGCTCTTCTAACCAAACCAGGTTAGCAAAAGCCAGCCCTGATCAACGCATAGCAAACCGGATCCCTGAAGAGCTTGGAAAGTCCCTCTCTTTACATTGGTGGGTCTTTTGCAATATGTCAGAGCAGCCACAAGCAATGCAAGGTCCAAAAAGCACAGGATAAACCAGAGCCAACTGCACGAAAGGCATCTCAGCACCCGTCTCCGGTGGGCTGTGGAGGGCTCCGGCATGGCTCAGCCTCAACGTATTCACGGACTTAACTTATGACCTGATGAGCTGCTGCGGTTTCTCACTTGCAGTCTCAAAAATTCTCACGGCTTTTCTGAAAATACACTTTGAGGTTCCTTTGCAAGCAACTGGAAGTTGATAAAACAACTGCTCTTGGTTTAACAGTGTAAAGCGTCAACCTCCAGTCACAGGACCCAATGTCAGACCCGTGCTAGAGCTCGTCAGTACAAATCCCATTTAAGCTAAAGAAAACTAATATGTGTGTACACCTAAGACCACTCTTATGTCTACGTACACTTCACACCAGCCCCTGTGATTTCTGGTCCCAAGTTCACACCCAAACAGGAAAGGGACTATTTTTTGCTTCAGGTGTGACTGAAATCTCACTCAACTCACCATGCTCATGAGAATTCAACGCTGGATCTGACTGAACAGCTGACCTGACTTCAGTCTTGCCATATGAGGCCAAATCCTAACAGAAACCACCTGTGGTATTTCAATAATATTAAATCCAAGCTGAATTCAGCCTTGTACCTGACTCACATCCAGCATCAATTTCCTTGGCCCACTTCTAGTCTCTTGCTGTCAGCACTCCAGGACTGAGAGTCATGGAAGAATAAGCTGCATTCTGTTAAACCTCATGGCCAACGCTGCCAGCTGAAGTGTTATCCCTGCTATCCGTACTGGGGATGGCGATGGGGTATGAAACAGAACAGTTTGTTTTCCAGATCTGATGCAAGGTTTCAGTTATTCAGCTTGCAGCTTTGACTACAAGGGGGGTTAGCCAGCTCTGACAACATATGGATGTGGTTCATGGTACTAGCTCTTTCCTATAGGATCTGGAAAGGTCTGAGGTATGACTCTGTCTTACTGCAGCATTTGGAATTGGCTGTGATGCACCGGAGGAGGCATTCCTGGGAAAGGCCGGGGCCTCTCCAAGGATGGTCCCCAGTCCTGGCACTCGCTCCCTCTGTAGTAGACCAGCTTGAGCGTGCAATATTGGAAGGTTTGCTCGTTTAGCCAGCACCTGGCTGGCTGCAAGACATACCGCTCTTTGCTAGTGACGGAGTAGGGAAACTCATTTATTGTTATCTCTTTTGGCCATATTTATATAACTATCTCTAATCTCTCAGCTGCTCTGTACCGGACAGCAACAGACCTGGTGCTACACAAGCACGTCCAATATACGTACCATCTATCTCTGCAGAGGAGAAACCGTACAAATGGAAGACATGCCAGATCATTTCAACCACAGTATATAACTGAAGCCCCATCAGGCCATACTGATTATGGAATTTAAGCAGTAAACACCCCACTGATTTGCTGTTTTAAATACATCATTTTTCAGCCCCGTCTTCCACAGATCCTGCAGAAGCTTGCAGATTTATCCTTGAGACAAAATGACACCTAAGATGCTTTTGCATCTCCAGTCTTCTGTTCTCCTTCCCATGCTCCCTCTCCTAATGAACCTGAACTGTTCACAGAGGCTGTGCCCACGCAACAGGGCAGGCGTCGCTCTCCCGTGCACCCCACAGCTCGAGACCCCCAGTGCCCACATGTCCTCCCTAAATATAAAGATGGCCTTATTTATTTTGGAAAGAAACCCAAACGCACAGGCAGGGAAGGAGTTGGGATGAGCTCAAACAGCTTCTCCTGGTTGCAAGACCAGAGGATCAGGGATACAGGGTGCCTCCACTCACAGCACAGGCCCAGGCAATAGCTCCAGATATTGCGCTTCCACTTTTCAATGTCACAGAACAAGGACAGAAGGTGGTCTCCACCAAAGAGAGCCAATACCACTGTCTCCTCAAAGGAAGGACAAACCTCCTAGCATGTAGCCCCACGAACAGCACCAAGTTCTGGCCCTTTGCTGCCAATACCACGAGGGAAAGGTGATGCCGACAACCAGAAAATGATAATTTGGATGTGTGGTGCAGGTTCATCTCACCAATTCAGGTATAAATAAGCAGAAATGCAAACAACGTTAGTCAGAATTGCTTATGATATTAATAGTGACCTGGCATCTGCCACTTCATCACCAATTTCTGTTAGAAGAGGTTTCCTTTTCTCTATTTGCCACTGGGACAGAGGAAGTTGCTTCAACTACTTGTATATATGTGCCAAAAAAAGTAACTGAAGTTACACTCACGTGTACCAAAACAAGGAAGGGCCCCCAGAGGTTCTGAGGACAGGACAGCAACTTCATCCTTGCACAGCACAGATTCACTGAAATGAAGATAACAAGAGCAAGAAGATGAATAGAAGATCAAAGAAGAACATACTGCCTTTTTCCCTCAAGGGCCTAATACCGCAACCATTAAATCAATGTCAAAACTCCCACTGCATTTAGAAAAGAATTTAAATATTTTTGGGAAAAAAAAAATATTTTGTACAAAATGTCATTTGTGTTGAAAGAATGTTTGGACAAGAAAATAGTAACTATTATTATTGGCATTATCACAGAAGTAAGGCCCCAGTTGTCCTTTCTTAGAAGAGTTAAATTTCTCCTATTATGAAACAGGAAAATAATCTCTGTAAGGAAAATTTTTCCAGCCAATGCCTATCCAAAACTCCAGGTCACCAGCAAATATATCCAAATACACAATAAGGTCACACAAAGAAATACAGAGAACAGCCCTCTTTGTCTAGAATATTAAGTACTGGAACAAATAACAGCAACATCCTTACGAGTTGTTCAAATTTTTCCCAGCATGGCTCTTCCACACTGGGAGTTGCTTTTTTTTTTGCCTTATCACACCATATGGATTTGTCTCTCTCATCATCCATCTCTAACTCCATTCTAAGCAAAGCAAGTAGCATGTCTTCTTCTGGAGTCACCTATTCAACTACAGATCTCTAGAGCTTGCTAGCCCAACTAGAAGCCGTTTGTTTGTTTGTTTTTTAAATGAAAGAGAACACTTAACAAGTAACTCTTCTCTGGTTCCTGTCCTCCTCTGTTCTCTGTTTCCTACAACCCTCAAGCTACCCAATCCTATCTCCTTACTGCTTTCATCTTCTCTGCTGGTCCTTGGTCGTTTTTCCCTTGCATTTCTTTTGTGCCAGAAGCGGCTGGGCTTTCTCCAACTCTAAGCCTTATCAAGGAAGCCAACAGTTGACACAGGTCTGACCACAAGTCTGTCATACCAGCCTTTAGAGGGGAAAATACAGGTTTGATCAGTTCAGAGAGCAGAGCTCCTTCACCCACCGTTCTAGTCAAAACCAGAAATTATGCATCTAAATTCCGGTTCATTCTGTTCTTACAGGTATAGGATAAATGTATCTTAATGGTTACCTTGAATACCCCACTATCTTTCAGATCCTTCTCAGCACATTTCTTGCCCCAAGATTTTCAACAATGACTACTACAATTTCTTACCCAGCCCTAATCCTATACTTCTCCTTATACTATATAATTATTTCTCATCCTGCAGTACTACCTTAATGTTGTTTTTTTTTTAATAAATCCCATTCAGTGTTGGTACATGTGGGCCCGATTCAGGAGAGTGAAACTTCAGCAGCTCGCACAAGTTTGGGGTAATTTGGATCCTCCCCCAGGGATTAACTTTTTGGAGATATGCACACATAGAAAAGAAAGATTTAAAAATTTAAAACCATGTGAGTAAGTAATGCATAAATAGTGTCTCCAGGTGGGACCTCACAGATGGGGGCAGCCCTCAATACGGCAAGCCTTCTTTTTGCAATAGTAATTTTAGCCAGAGGGGTCTTAATAGCTTCACAGGCTTTTAACAAATGTTTTATATACTGTTGTGGCAAGATAAGGAAAAAAAAATAATAAAGGAACTCAAAAAGTTTGTGTGCACAGAATTTCTTCGTTGTACTTCTCTAATCCTTCCATCAGTAGTATAAAGGAAAGTCAGAACCTATTGAACCAAGGTCTGTTTGCTCAGTCCAAACATTATTAATGATGTGAGCTCCAAAGAATTTCTTCTTTTCTCTCTTCTCTTAGTTTCTGTATTTTGGACAACTTCTCAACAAAAAGATCAAGCACTATCTCCTTTCAAAGTCCCTCTAATTGGGTCATTACTGGGAGCATTAAATACACACATTTATTGTTATTGAACCTACCGCAACCTGAGGCTAGTCAGTGCTCGGAGTTCACTTCCACTGGCAGCAGATAGCTATTTAGCCCTGTTCAAATCTTTTTTATGTAAAAGAGTAAGACGCCTCCAGTGTCCATCACGATGGAGTTACACAACCGACCCCTTCCTGAACAAACTTTGCAAACCACGAGCATCCACATCTGAGCAGAAACCGAGATTAAATACAGTTGTTTGCAGAGCTTTTTCCTGCAAAATTTCTCAAAGATCTTGTCCAAAAAACCTCCCTCCCATCCCACAGACATCCTGTGCTGGGTCAATAGCTCACCGCCCGGCCATATCTCAATCCACGCCAGGGACAGAGGGAACTTTTTGTTCCATTAGCGGCTCCTGTAAGCCAGAATGCCTATTGCTGCAAGTGGCCCCACGGCAGGGGCCACAAGCCACCCCGTACAGCCCTGCCCAAAGCAGCCATTTCTGGGGTCATTCTAAATCCGAACGGCTCTCCATAGCCTTCATTTCTGTCTCTCAGTCAAGTGAGATCATCCAGCTCTTGGTACCAGGATAGCAAACTGCTCTTCTCAGAGCTGCCCAGCATTAGCCCACAAGGGTGAGGGTCTCTGCCACTGCTTGGGGGAGAGGTTTGGAGACAGAACTGGGCAAAATCCCTTGGCTGAAGGAAAACAAAACAGGCAGTGGTAAGTTGGCTGGATGTATACTGATTCTAGTAAATTGTTTCCACTGCAAAACATACATCCCAAAGGGGGAAAAAAAGAAAACCACCCAGAAAAAAAAAAAAAAATTTAGATTTTCTAAATCAGTCATGTTGGTAATTTTTAAAATTACTTCACTATGTTTTTGAAACTTTCTAAAGTTTGAACAAAGTACAACTTCTGGGTTAAACAACTTCTTTTGTTTGACCTGAAGTAAAGTAATTTCAATTCTGCAGTTAGTTCGGGTTTTTTTATCCTGCCTGCTTAACTCAAAATCAAGACCTTTTTCCTCTGAATTTTCAGATCAGCTAGGCAAAATCTGAAATATTTATCAGTAGCATAAGACTATTTGTGAATTATCCAAGATCCTTGCATGAAGGACTTTCTCAATTATTTGAACATTTTATTTTCACCTAGAGTTTCTGTACCCAAAGGAAGGGAAAGTTGAGATTTACAGTTCATTCAGCTGTAAAAGCAAGTGTTCGCAGGTTATTTCTTCCTATTATATAGTCACCATCAACTCAGGTTGCATTGTCAACTTCTGCTTGGGCTTAGCTTCAAGACTAATATTAAACTGTGCGGCTGCATAACTCTGTGGCTGTTTCTTTAGCCATAATGCAGGCTAATAGGTCAACCTTGGCTTTTGGTAAGTCATAAAATGGAAAAAGCTCAGTTATAGGAACTTTAGAATTCTTACTAGACAGCACGCTGTAATTCTTGTGCCTGAGTCATACTGCAAAAGTTTGTTATAATATCTTACATTTGCTGTCAGAGCAAATGATTACACTTCTGTGCTCTTCCACAGCCATCCAAAAAGATATTTGAGATTCTCTGAGCAGTGAGGGATGAATGTGCTGCAGGGAACGCTCTCACAGGCAGCACATGATGGGGCTGCAAATCCTGAAGTCCAGGAGTACTATCTGCATCAACATATGCTGTGTCCAGGGCAGGAATGGC
>NW_009647748.1:1599136-1612260 GCF_000708025.1 Charadrius vociferus | reverse complement strand
CGTGGATGTAAGAATAGATTTTTGTTACCTTTTAGGGTACTTATACAATTGACCTCAGGGATATGATTCAGAAAGTATCCACAGAGCTCCTGTGTTCACAGCACAGGCTGCCAAGGGCAAGCAGGACCAGCTGCTGTAGCTGACCAAAGACCATTTTTCCCAAGAGAGGACCGATCAAAGCAATCTCACTCACAGATACATCCAAAATATATTGTACTGTTACTATTAAAGTTCTTATTTTTTTAACGTGACCCAGCTTACAAACATAAGTACTTGCCTTCTCGTGGCACCTGGCTGGTACTAAATGATCCCGTGGTGCCAAGTCTGACATGGCAGCAGAAAACACCCACCTAACAGCATCTGCAAATGTAGATTGTCAACACAGGAACCCAAAGCACACTGCACATACATCTTTCTCCAGCATGCAAGGCAAAAAAAGCACCACTAACTTTTCTGATTCATTTTATATTCAGAGACCTAAAATAGAAGCTAGATCTCACAACTCCTGATCAGTAACCACAAGGACATTTGTCCCAGACACTGCACTGCACTGGTGTAGACACTTCTACACCAGGAATCTGATCCAGCAACTGAATAGCACCTTCCCATAGCTTTCGAAAAGCAACTAGGTATATATCTTAATCATCAGGAGCAGAGGACTGACCTTTTCTTAAGTTATTTTCTGTCCCCTTTCAATATGAATTGAGGAGATTAATTATTTTCAAGGAGAATATAAAATGGCTTAGCAGAAAGCCAGACCCTTACATGCTAGCAAGACTGGGGAAACACATCCTGCTGCTCTGGAAGCCATCAGCACTATGCTGCTCATTCAGTCTTTTCCTGGGGACCGCTCTGGAAAAGAAAGAGTCACACAAAGGCAGGGAGATTCACTGCTCCCCGTGGTGCACATCACACAACAAATCTGGCCAACACCTGTCCCGAGGAGGAGGAATCAAAGCAGTGTCTTGCAGAGAAGGATGATCCAATGTTGCACGTATTGAGCACTATCCAAATTCCAGACATGTCCGTGCTCCCGTTATCCTGCTGTTCATGAACATTCACGCTAACGGGTGTTTCACAGGCTAATTACCATCCTTCTTACCAGTAACTCGATCTGCGAAGGAAGGGAGCTGACAGTTGAACCAGATTCCCCATTATTCAGTATTTCCTATTCCCCGACTTGAAGAAATGGAAAAAAAAAAAAAAAGAAAAAAAAAGTCAGACATCTTATTGCGGAGCAGAAACAACGACTAGCAAATTTTCAAGGGGACAACTCGTGAACAATTCCAGGGCTGAAATCTGTTCATATCAACCATCTGTTTAACAACAGCTCCTGATACTCAAAGGGAAAACATGTAAAATCTGTGTCCCTATTTTGGCACCTCAGTAACACAGCTTGCTTTTCAGAAGCACTCAATATCCAACCGCCCTCATGGAAGTCAACATGGGCAGGAGATAGCAACGCTTGTTTGGACAGATAATAAGCATGGGAAAGAGGTGACCTTTGCTACATCTGCCTTCACCAAGCTGAACACCGATTTGCTCCCTCACATCCTCACCACAGCAAAGGCAGAGCCAGTGGGAGGGAAACAGCCAGGACGCAGCATCCTAAAAAAATCCCTCAAGATTACTCTGACATATTCCTGGGGGCAAAGGTGGATGCAGAGACCTAAGGTGTGCATAAAACTTCCTCATTTGCCCACAGCTGAGGTTTATTATCAGCTTTGTATATCTGTATTGCTTTAAACCTCGCATTTAACGGACATATTTCTAGTAACCGTTTCTAAATTAATAGCATTTAAATGCTGAATATGGGCAGCCTGCAGCTATGTGTGCTGCAGAAGCAGATCTTGCAAGCCTGACTCATAGCAATAACGGCTTCGGTATCAGCTTCTTAATTATGATGGAAATTACTGGAGCAAATTACCATAAAGGTTTAGGAACATTCAGTCCATTCTGACCCTTCCGGGTCTGTTGCAATATGTATTTGCTTTTTCTTCATAAATGTTAAAATGCCTTCCTTTTTTTACCAGCCTTCTCCTTCTCTTGGGAACATGGAAAGAAACTTCTTTTCACCATGGCAAGGTACCAAGAAGACAGGTGGCTTCATGCATAAACAATGATAATTGGGAAAGAGGTGATAGAAATTCCACCCTGCACACTTCCAAGTCTAGCACACAAGTTCTCCATAGCGTATGAGGTTGCTTGAGGCAGAAAGGGGTTACCCACTCCACTAAATCCTAACTCAAAATCATTAACAGGTCTTCATCCCACCTATGGGCCTTCATCCACTCCAATCGCAGAGCAATTACTCCACAAATCCAGGATCACATACTCACACTTAAAGGAAAAAAGTGAGAACAACACTAGCTGAAGAAACCAATCTTTGGCACCAATGTAGCCTTTGCAGCCTGACCAAGGGAGGCAGAGACTTCTACCAGTCTACTTCTACTTCTATCAGTTGTGTTTGTTTGCAACTGATAACTTTTAGGAAAGATAACAGCATGCCTAACGCATAGCAATTCTCTGGGAAAGAACTAAAGCCCTAGCAGTTTAACTTGATGTCTTTGTTTCATCAAATGTAGTTTTTAAAGAGGTCGGAGTGTTGAAAATTATCGTTTTGCTGCTTTCGGAGAACTAACATTGCAAGATAAGTCAGAACAAATTCAAGGCATTAGTCCAATTTCAGTAGGGAATTCCTTCAGGTTGCATTAACCAAGATTTACTCGGTTTGCTTATGTTCTGTCTGCTCGTGTTGTCTTTGTACAAGTTCCAGTGAGCTCCAACTGGAATTAACATACTGATAGGGTCATGCCAGGGGAGCCTCATCTGAGATGAACCAGATTTCCACTGGCACTTACTGGATCTTAATAGCGCATTTGAACTTGCATGTACTTACATATATAGGCTGAGAGAGGGAGGCTGTAGGGCCAGCAAACTGGCCTTCAGCTTCTCACGTGAGCTTGCATGGCGTGATCAGTCACCATGGCTTTTTTTGTCCCAGAAACAAGCACTTCCCCCTATGTCTTCATACCTCTGTGGATTCGGAACAGAGTGTTCCTTCCCATGCTCCGACCAGGAAGACGATGAGGGGCTGGCCCTGAGGGGTGATAATGAAAATGCCTTGGTAATGAACCCATCTGGTGATGTCCTCATTGGCCTGGCTTTCAGTGCCAAGAAACTCAGCAGGGGTCACCCGCTCTTTAAAGCAAACATATGTACAATACGTACGGATTTTACTTTCCCTGCAATTTCCACCCCACCCCCCACTGCTAATGTTTTAAATACTTTCCCTGAAAATACTTCTCTGCAGGAACGGCTGCTAAGCAGATCTCCAACTTCACTGCTATGCAATCCATTGGTCTGACCTTTTCAAGGGAAGAGTGTCTCAAATGAAGCAGAGCACTTGACGTGACAGGGCCCACACTTTCAAACCAACACAGGTTAATGGATATCAAGGCAACCCCCATATTACTGCTAGCCTAGAAAGGCCAGGATCTACTTTCTGGTACTGGGGCTGAGTGACACGGCACCACCCATGCCCACAGAGATAAATGTTCTTCCTTACCAAAAGAGTGCATCTTGGAAATACTGCTTATTGAAAACAGTCTTTGGCCATGCTATCTCCAGACATGCCTGGCCATCATCTAGCAGAGTGATAACTGGCCCAGGCTGTAAGTTTGCCACCAGGGTGCTAACTCTGAAACAGTCAGTTGTGCAGCAGTCCTCAAGCTTGTGCTTTGTTTAGCTCACTAGCACTGAAGCATCCCAGGACATCAGCTAGTCCAGCCATCTCCTGCAGGACAAACTCCCAGCAATCGGAGCCTGGAAGTGAGGCACCCAACGCCTTCATCCACACCCAAACTCTGCAGCACAGGTCCATCATCCTCCATAGACAAAGCATCGGCTCTTGTCACCTCCTAACAGACATAACCACAACTGGCAAGTCAACAGGAGGAAAGGTCTGAAAGGGAAAGGAGCCCACCATCATCTGTGCCAGGGGACAGACACTGAACCAAGCCTACTGCTGGAGGATTTTAAGGAAACGTCCAGCAATTAAAACTAGTGGGACAAGCAGCACCTTCGGCCCCACTGGCCAGGAGGTCTCCCATAGCTCAAAAGTGCCCTCCTCTGGCTGATTTTGACAGACTCATCTATAATTGCTGGGATAACACTTTCTGGGAGAAGGAATCATTAAAAATCAGCTGCAAAGTGATCACCGAAGAGCAAGTTATCCTGCAGGAGGAGGTTTTTCAAAATGGTATGAGAGATGCACCATGGCTCCCATCACAGTGTGCAGGAAGCAGCTCAGACCTGCAGGGAACAGCTACCCTCTGATGAAGTCCTCAGCCAGGGCTTTCAGTTCAGGTCAGCTTGTGGTTCTGAAGCCTCATGTTTTACGGCTCTTAATGTAGGTATTGAAAAAAACCTTACTTTTTAGAACTGAGTTCTGAGTTACAGAACACAATTTTCTGGCTCACAAATTTCCATACTGCTAAGTCATCTTTGGATTTTTGTCTCTAAGCAGTTGCCTGACATATCCCAGATGCCTATTTTAGGAGAAGGCAAATCATGCCCTAGAAATGCCTGTTTTTCGTTTGCTGACTTTAACGGCAGTCTAGACAGTGAGCACAGATGGAGATCTCTGTATTTGGTCAGGTGAATCACACCCCCACAGACTCCGAGTTTCAAAACTTCACCCTTCATCCAAGCTTAAAAGTTGCTTTACTGGCTAAAGTTATTCATGATGGAAACAATCCACAGATATCTTAGGAATCTTCGACTTACCCATCTGTCACTGCATGTGTATTCCACCTAGGTACGTCATAGCATATTTTTTTTTCATTTTCATTTTAATATCATGGGGAAGTTCCCTACTTTCCTTAGAAGATAATTCCACAGACTAGTAAGTCTTGGATTTATTCTTTCTCATCCTCTCTTATGGTATATCTTGGGTATTTCCTAGAGATGATATGTTTGCATTTAAGGATATTTGGTATATAATCAAAGTTTAAGCTTATATACCTTATTCACTTTTTATTTAAATAAATGTATTTTAGAATCTCATTACTCTCTTCAGTCTTCTTGTGCCGCATTTTTTTCAACTGAGCCTCCTTGATTAGCTGATGTCAGTAAGGCACTGACTAGAACTACAACTCATGAGCCACTCTCCATATATTTAAGGATGTTCACAATGGTTAAAGGAAATAGGAATAAAATCACAGTTTTGCAAATCAATGGAAGTGTATGTGCAAGCAAATTTTAGGCAGCCCTCAACAGGCTTCTTTACATGTCATTAAGCTGATCTGCATGATACCTAGACAAAGACATCATTAATTGCCTTTGCACCAAAACAGCAGTCAATGGAAAAGGATGTATTTTCAGAAATGAACCAATGAAAGACAACTAACAACAACATTTAAATTTCTACAGTAAGGTGAGGTTCATGGGACAGAGGTTCATTGTGGAAAGCCCTAGAATGCTCTTATAGTGTTTCTAGGACACAATTATGATTTCATAGGACACCCTATGTTGCAACACATGAGTAGGGGTAACGCCACCTTTTTCCAGGGTGTATTTTTGCCAGCAGGAGTTAAGGCTGAGTTGTACAAGGCTCCTCTGTATTTAGGCACATGTCCCTCACCACATGTTTGGAATTTGCCTTCCTAAGGTCCCCTCCAGTTTGACAACAGCATTCATATCACCATCATTCTGGGTAAAAAAACCTCCCAAAATACCTTGATTACAGATTTTTTTTTCCCCCTGATAATTTGCCTCTCCACATGGCAGGGTGTAGTCCTGTTTTCAGTCGGTAGGTCTGTCTGGCATAACATGCAAACCACCTAAGACGTTTGCTTCAATTCCCAGCAGTCAGGACAGAGTGTATTTGAACTTCTTGGAACACGCCAGACTTTGGGGTTTCTTGCATGGAATCGTAAGTGAGCTTCCTTGCTTTCATTTCTGCACCAAGTCATGGGTGACAGAAATACTCTTCATTTTTCACTTACGTAGGTAGCTCCACTCTTAGATATAATTGCATAAGTCTATTTGGCCAACTCAGACAGCCACTTTGTTCTGTTAACATCCCTGCCCACACCCGTCCTCATAAGTTTGTGACTTGGCTTGGACTTTTCTAAACACACCATTAAGGATTTATTAAATCTAGTCTCTCAATAAAAAGAATATATATGGTATTATAAAAATCAACTGCCTGGCTTCATTTTTTTCCAGTTTGGTGATATTAGAGCTACATCACCCAGTCTACTGTCCCTTACAGTCCAAAGGCTGTCTGGGTGTAACTGATGCTACAACTTGGCGCAGGGTCTCTGTTACCACTGGCTACTGCAGAGGAAGATGTAAGCCAGTTCTAGTCTAGAAACGTCAAGTCTTCTCGTCTACCATTAACACTGGAAGCTTTATTATTATGAAACATTTTTAATAGAGCACTGCCAAAAAGCCAGGAATGGGGCTCTTTGGGAACTATACATCTACGAGGAGGTGGACAGTCACTGCCTAGCTTGTAATATTAAATAAATAAATAAAGAGACAATCAGGGCAGGAGAAGGGGTGTTCTGGGTCTAATTCTGAGATAATGTGAACTATTTGTGAACTCCTCTTCCCCCTGAATGTCTCTTGAATAGCTTCTATGGGAGATATCTATGTCTGTACTTCTGACGGTCTATAACAGGTAATAATAATTAAAGCACATCTTAAATAGAAAATAAGAGTATATTTCTCAGAATCGCTACCAGGAAATAGGGTGGTTTGGCTTGGCAGAGTGGAAAAAAAGCCCGGCATATTGTGTCAATATCACAGGATCTGCCTTTCTTTAAATATATGAAATCTCTCATGGTTACAGTTTAACATATAACCCTTCCCTTTCAAATTCTGTTTTCAGTAGTTTCTCAACATTGAGATTGAGCTGCTTCTATTCCAGTCCTTTTCACAACGACCAAGTCTACAAAAAGATTTTAACACTTCACATGTTCATAATTACTTTAATCAAAGAACTTTAAAGAGCTCTGCAAACATTTATTAACACTTGCAACAGCTCCACAGGTCTGTTGTAGGGGGTTCTCATTTTATTCCCGATGTATAGACAGAGTAACTAAGGTAACAGCAGGCAAAAAGTATTTGACTTCCCACTCCCAAGCTGTAGTGTGTTAACTATTAGATAATTATTCTTCTACTGAGAACAGCTTAATGCTGTAATGTACAAATATTGACTGTTTGTGCTCAAGTGCCACTCTCAAAACTCTCCTTCAGAGGTAGCTGCATCAATCTAGCTTCATGCAGGAATTACGCTCTATTTGCGAAGTTTTTACAGGGATTTTGGCTGCCAGACTGTGGAAGTTGTGATTGAAAGTGTCAGTTCCGACCCAGTACAAAAACAGTCCTTAGCTTCAAGGTGCAAGCGAGAGAAGACATCCCTCATTAAAAAGCAGGGACCCTATAATCCACACTCCCCCTGAGTTACTGCCATGAGCCAGGGCATGGAGGGGAGTCACTTGGGTCACTGTCCCCCTCTCCACTGACACCAAACACCCATAGCAAAGGCCGTTCCTTAGCAGGAGGTGTCTGGAGGGGTCAGCCCCAGCTTCGCCCCGGTGCCTGCCCCTGCCCACTCCACTGCATTTGGAGACATATCTTTCTGACAACGGAGATGGCTGCAAAAAACAAAACTGTGCACCTTTTCCAGGCTGGGAAAACATCCTGGACTGTTGCGTCCCTTCCACTCCATCACTAATCACTGGAAACAGCTGTTCCCTCTTCCCCCCCCCCCCCTCCTTTTTTTTCTTGTTTTTCAACCATCTTTATTCCCTCTTCCCCCCCCCCCCTTCTTTTTTGTTGCTGTTTAATACCATTCTGATCAACTGTTTCTGGCAAAGAGAGAATAGGAGAAAGAAAATTCTATACACCACTCCACACAGCTGATAAAGGTAAAGGCAGCTAATTGATATGATTCTTCAGCTCCTTAGAAATTGAACTGAGACACCTTACACTCATCTCATATAATCCAGCAGTACTCAGAGCATCCTGTATTCAAATTCACACCAGTACCCAAGAAAGGAAAAAAACTATTTTTCATTTCCAGTCCTCTGACCCACCCAGGTCTCATGAATAACAGCTACTGAAGGTTCAGATTTTGCTAGGACCTACTAGGATAGGACAACCTAGAACAGCTTAAAGCTATTAAAATGGTTCTGTATATTTCTGTGAACACACGTATCATAAAGTAGAAGTGATGAAGTGCCTGGTACAAATAGATTTTGAAAATAGTCAAGAACTGTTTGTTCCCAGCCCTGGAGGGGTTACAGATCCCTGAGATGGACCACAGCCACCAAACAAACCTATGAGAGCCTTTAATCTTCAACCCCTTCAAGATTCGGGGGGTGGGGTGTGAAAGACCATTTTGGTGCATCACTAAAACCTTCAAAGCTGAAGGTGATGTGACTCATGTACTGTTTTAAAAAATCACCACACAGATGGCAAAATAAATGCAGAAAGGAAGAGCCAACTGTGAATTTGCGTGTATACAGGCCAGCTCCTCGGCTGCTAGGAGTGAGCCCAGTTTATACTAGCTGACAGCCTGACTCCATGGTTGGGTTGGGGTTTTTTTGTTTGTTTCATTGGGGATTTTGGAGTTGGTTGTTTCTGGTTTTGGGGTTTTTTTTTGAGATGATAATCATAGAATAGTTTGGGTTGGAAGGGACCTTAAAGATCATCTAGTCCCAACCTCCCTCCCCTTCCACCAGACCAGGTTGCTCAAAGCCCCATCCAACCCAGCCTTGAACACTTCCAGGGATGAGGTATCCACAACTTCCCTCGGCAGCCTGTTCCAGTACCTCACCACCCTCACAGTAAAGAATTTCTTCCTAATCTAAATCTACCCTCTTTCATTTTAAAACCATTACCCCTTATGCTATCACTACACTGAAAAAGAGTCCCTCCCCATCTTTCCTGTAGGTCCCCTTTAGGTACTGTAAGACTGCTATAAGGTCTCCCCAGAGCCTTCTCTTCTCCAGGCTGAACAGCCCCAACTCCCACAGCCTGTCTTCAGAGGTGCTCCAGCCCTCTGATCGTCTTTGTGGCGCTCTTCTGGACCTGCTCCAATAGGTCCATGTCCTTCTTATGCTGGGGTTGGCCATGCTTCTTTTGACACAGCCAAGGATGTGGTTGGCTTTCAGCGCTGCGAGCGCACATTGCCGGCTCACGTTGGGCTTCTCATCAACCAACACCCCCAAGTCCTTTTCCTCAGGGTTGCTCTCAATCCATTCTCCACCCAGCCTGTATTTGTGCTTGGAATTGCCCAGACCCATGAGCAGGACTTTGCACTTGGCTTTTTTGAACTTCATGAGGTTTGCATAGGCCCACCTCTCAAGCTTGTCCAGGTCCCTCTGGATGGCATCCCTTCCCTCCAGCATGCCGACCACACCACACAGCTTGGTGTCATCAACAAACTGGCTGAGGGTGCACTCAATCCCACTGTCCATGTTACCAACAAAGATGTTGAACACCACTGGTCCCAATACCAACCCCTGATGAACACCGTTCGTCACTGGTCTCCACTTGGAGATTGAGCCATTGACCGCATCTCTTTGAGTGCAACCATCCAGCCAAACGATAAAGATATTCAGGGGTATTTTATATCATGATGATAAAGCTCTTCAGGGGTTCTTTTTTTTTTCCTTATAGCTATTCTCTTCCTCCCCAGATCCAGGCCCCCTAAAGCTGAACAGACTCCCATAGCCTCAGTGGGAGTATGGATGGAGCTTTATGCTTGATGGAGGCTACCAAATTCTGTGGTAAGGAGCAGGGTAGGTTGGCAGTACCATACATCCTGCCCCCTCCATAGTCTTCAGCAGCCTCATCGCCATGGCAATGGAGAAGGGAGTCAGTTGGAGAAAAGCCCAGGGCAGTAACACAGTGAAGGGATTCAACCTGGGCACGTTTCCTGGTTAGTGCATATCCAACCCAAATCCTCCTTTGCAGGTAATCCTCAAGCTGTTTCTAATCAGCCTCCTGTGCCCGGTTCCTGGGATGGCACAGGAGATGTGACTCTGCTCTCAGCCACAGCCTCAGCACTGTGTGGCCAGGAAGACCAGTCAGGCTACACTGAGCAGAGCACTATACAGACAAGATACATCCAACTGTTTAAAGCACTATACAGACAAGATACATCCAACTGTTTAAGGCATCTTCAGCTTTTTTTGAAGCATCTCCCTATTGCTTTTTTCACTGCTAGGAGGACAGTGAAAAGGCTAACCTTCCGTAACGTGTTGCCATACCAAAATCAGAATGAGTTTGACTACCTCAATCTATGCACCTGAGTGGATTCTTAGATCAGTTTTGTCCCCATTAATACTAACAGTACCTGAGAACAGCTACTACAGCTGAACCCATCTGAGAGCACTCTTCAGTCAGCCAATATTGGCCTATGGTGACTTCATATTTCAATGTAACTACAGGGAAAATGGAATGAAGCAAAATCACATGACAGGTCCACACTGCTTTAAATCCATTTCTAAATTACTTGGTCAGGTCAGCGCATTGGCCCAGACAAGGAAGAAATCTGTTCAAAGAAGGAACTGTGAGACCTGATAGAAAAAACATGACCTCCAGCCCCTCCCCATGAATACATCTACCAGCACAGCGTTATTGGTGGTGGCAGTGATGAAAAACTTTGCGGAAAAAGCCTACTACAAGCAATTAACAACTATATTTAAGCAATAAATATAGCCCAGTTCTTAGTTTTGATTAGGCAGGACTCACGCGATTACAGGTCAGCATTAGAAGATAAAAATCCTCATGTCACCAAGCCAAACAGCCTTCCAAATATCACTCCTCCTCCCACCGCCTTCTGGGTTTTGCAGGAATTGTTTCTTGATGGTCAACCCTCGATTCCATCTGTTGTATCATGACAGCCCTTTGCATGCAAGAACAGAAGAGCAGGGATTATTTCTGAGCCGATAAAGGAATGTGACAATTTTTGAGAGACTGGCATAAAAAAAAGAAGTCTTCTGAGTTTCAACAGCATGTCTTGCAGTCAAGGGGCACTCAGAAATTAAGAAGGGAGCAAAGCTCTTGAGGGTCTTTTGTTTGGGGCTTTTTTTGTTTGTTTTCGGTTTGTTTTTTTTCGGTTTGGGTTTGTTGTTTGGTTGGGTTTTTTTTCACTGAGCAAGGAACAGGTGTTCAGCTATTTCATAGCCAGGAGCATCATTCCAGTTAGAGATGCCTCTCCAGCGTCAAGGGTTTTCCAGGAACACATTTGCACTCATTAGCAGTTATTGCCACAATGGTACAAGTCAGCACAAGCTTGGGGTGCTGGCACAACTATAGACTTGGTTGCTGTCCAGAAAAGCATATTAAGTTTGTTTCAATGAGGTGAAGGGAGCTATAGCGAAACAAAGCATCCTCTAGGTACCTTTAGCTAATCATAAAAAAAGTAGAGGGAAAGGGAAACAAAAGTAATTGTGTGTTGACTTACTTGTCCAAATATCGTCATTAGAAATACTTTGCCAGGCATAATGCTCACACTTACACATCAGACTTGCCTATTCAAGCACTGAGACTATGGGTATATACCAGGTACCACTCAGGAAAATGCACCTAATTAACCTTTTGCACATACCACCTCATTATGTGCTCAGACTTATAGCCCTTGTGCTCGAAAATAATGCTCCCAGATGTGCACCCTAGACTATTTCAGTATCTGGCCGTGTATTTTCACTGATTTTGACATTTATTCAATAACACCATATCTCATACTCAGCCAGCAGTTCATATTTTCATATCCTACAGACAGAAATCAGTTTTCAATGTGTATCTGAAGGCATCAGTTTATATCACTCCTCAGACACAGCGTGCTATTTTAACTAGGTTCTAACTAATTTTATTTAGGCATTAATTCATTACATTAGCAAATCTGATCCTGACAGTAATTGCTCTCTAACAGCTACTGTCTGGCCACCCTCAGCTCTGCATCTCCTCATCAGCAGCCCCACGGGAGAGGCTCTGGTCCTCGTGGACATCAGGACCAAACCTTCCCTTCCTGCCAAGAGGCAGCTTCTGTCCGCATCTGCCAGCTAGAAGCTAGGCCAGGAACTACTGCGTAGAGCGAAACATCAGAAGCAATCAGACATTCCGGAACAATTTTCAAAGCAGAGGTTGCAAAGCCTGTGTTTTGGATAAACGAATAAACTGCTCCCACACAAGCTACTGGTCAAGAGCATTAACTCAGCATTATCTGCAGCAAACACTCCCATTTTCCATCTTCCTCCTGCCTCTGAACTTTATCTCAGTGATGGAAACAACAGCCGCATCTTTCACCTTCCCCAGCCTTTGTGGGGATAGCTCCCTTTTCTCATTCCCTCTGGGACCTCAGGGATCCCAACTCCTGACAGCCAGCAACAGGCAGATTTGTGCCAAAAGCTTGTGTCCAAACAAGCACCTTGTTTGCCAGTCTTTTGATGGCACATTTAAAGGTCTTGTGCAGTCTCTGAGAGAAGCCAAGCAGGGTGTAGCAAAGTGTCCATGCTCTTAATTATGTTCTGGATGACACAGGAGGCATGGAACAGCACTAACTTCAAACAGGACTAAGGATACGTTAGGACCATGAAGGCGGGAGGGAAATACCTCCCTCGGGAGCTCAACAGCTTCCTGCAAAGAGCTGTGATGGGGGAAGAAGAGTGAGACCTCCATGCCATGGTTTGACAATGCATTGAGTCCAGTCTGTATCCTGACCAAAACCGCCGCAGCCACACGGGCCAAAATGCAGCACAGTTATAAGCTCTGCTGGTTCAAATTTGCTCGATACGTTTCAACATGTCAACTTTGTACCAGCAGGCTCTATGCCAGATCAAATATCACCTGCCTGCACCACTTTATGCTGGCTCAAGTATTCTCCATCCTCTGGCCACCAGCATAAAGCTGAAATAAAATGGCAAAGCCAGTATAGGTTCTGCATCTTGTGCTCAATGGGAAGGCAACTGCGTTCCCATCCCTGACCTACATCAATTTACTACCTCTGGGCACGCAGATCTGGTACCGTACAACCACAACCTGAAGATGTAATTACACAACGACTTTTCGAGGAAAAAATAGAGTTTGAGAAGTTTCCACTT
>NW_009647748.1:1587096-1599092 GCF_000708025.1 Charadrius vociferus | reverse complement strand
TTACCTGTTTGCTTGTGCTGATGCAACTGGCTGTGGGGTTGTGCAGTCAACTTGTCAGGGAAACTGGATAGCAGTCGGGCTGTTGTGTGTTTGGGTTTTTTTTTAATTTTGGATTATTTCATGTCTCTACAAAGAGCTGCCTCAGCACAGGTGAGGGGGCAATGAACTGTGTGGTACCGTGCCAGGAGCAAGTGGCCAAAGGTGGGGGCAAAACTTTTAAATTGCCTCTGCTGCTGGGGAAAACATTCATGTAACTGCACCCTGAGTAAAGTTAGCTGCCAACCTCCTGAGCAAGCTATCGGCATACCATTTGCATTTGAATTGAGAGAAAAATCCCCAAAGAGCATGTCTAGGCAGGTGGCTAGTCTAGAGTTGGTCAGAGGTGGGATGGAAGGAGGGCATTCTTCATGAAAATTGGGTAAACAGTTCCCCAGGCTGCTACACACTACAAGGATTTTAGGTTGTTTCCAAAACTTTTACCTATCTATCTGTACCTTTGCCTTAAGCTTTAATAAATAAATCTTCCCTTTGCTTTGCAATGAAACCTGTCTAGGGTCATGGGACCAGGCTCTGCGCAATGGAAAAGCTCATCAAGCTAATTAATTACTGCTCCTGCCTCCCTCAGCATCAGAGAATAAATCCAGGTCCTTTGGCTCCAGCTACACGAACTAATAGGAAGGCACTTATAATTACAGCTAGGGACTGCATCCTCTGTAGTTTGCAGTCATTGAGCTTGGTCCACAGCGGGGAATTTTCCCTGTTGTAGCTTGTGGAAAATCGATGGGAGCCACAGGCGTGGGCCAGGCTGCGGGGAAACCTGGACTCCCGAATCGATTGTGAGTCTTGCTGCGAGCGGTAAAGGCGCATACCTGCTGCCAGCCAAGTCTGCCTGACACCACGGCTGATACTGTCTGCCGCTGGATTTTTATTTGCTTGCCTATTTCAGGGGCAAAAGGGGTGAGAGAGGAAGGGGGAGGTGAGGGTGGTAGCAAGATTACCACATATAGTCATTATAATCATTAACCACAGCGCACTAAATGAATCATTAGGCATCACAACAGATCCACACATGCTTTACTTCTTAAAGCTTCCTCCCTTGAATCTGTTTTCTGTACAAACGCCCAGCGATTGTTTCAAGCAACCAAGCACATTTCCAATGTTACTGCTGCAACTCCTTCCAAAAAAATAACTAAACAGATGAAGCTCTGCTGACGGAACAGATCTGTTTATAGAACATACTTTTCTTTCACTAGACCAAATATATTCAACCCTCTCAAATAAATACGTACATTAAAAACTTGGTAACTGGCTAAATCAGAAAAAGAAAGAAACAGCAAATGGGAAATTACATAACAAAGAGCAACTTCAGTAAGAACATGCATTTTAAAATATTTTATGTATGCTCTTTCAAGGCTAAATTTGAGAGCAATTTCTTAAAAAATTCAAATATCTAAGACTGAATAAATGGTTCCATTAGAGACAGAGAGGAACAAAAATATGAACGAAAGGGATTCTTTTTTAAAAATAAGTAAATTTTTAATCTATAGTATTACAACCTAAATGTTCTCTTAGCCTGGAATATAAGAACCTAAAAGTGAATCTAACTAGAGAAAGATAGCAATACTGACTTGTTTGTTTTTATTATCCAAGCTAAAAAAAAAAAAAAAAGAGAGAAATAGAAATAATATAAATCTTTCCTTTTTTTCCTTCAAATTCTATTGTTCTTATTACTCAAGCAGCTATTTCCACAGTCATATGCTTGCAACAGTACCTGGCAGCAGTTTCAATAAGTTATTGAGTATTACAAAACAGCTTTACAACAGCAGACAGAACTGCTCCATTCAACCCTCCTAAACTGATCCCCTTTTGGCTTCCATTCCAAATGAGCCCCTCTGGAACAGCCCTCCCCCTATCACAAGGCTGCTGAGATCACGCCAACTGAATCAAAACCCCAAGAAATCACAGCAGGATTAAAAAATCCTGAGGACAGAAGCCAACCAGCAGTTTTTCCATGGACATTAATAAAAGCAGGATCGGGCCACAAACACAACACCATAATCTCCCAGCCTTTACTCAGGTGTTGAGGTCTGGACTGTGGCTTCACGTATGTTTGCACAGTACTTAGCAGGCTGAAAGAAGTAATGATAATTACGCAAGTAACAGTTGGCTTCATTAATTCAGCTCCGTTGAATAAAGGTTGCAGGAGCAGCCTCAAGATTAGGTATCATATCTTTCCAATCCTTCAGCTTATTCTGGTTTAATAGAGAGGACGTGTGCAACGTTCATCAGCAGAGCCCTGAGTGCACAGGTAAGCCAGCGATAATCACCACAGCCATACCGGTCCAGGTAATATCGTCTTATGTATCAGCTGTCTCTGCAGTTTATATGAGCTGCTTATCTCAAAGAGCTATTAGATCTGAACTTTCGTTCAGTCTTTTGTTTGATCTTGTTTTCTTCTGCGTACATTTGAAGCTCCGCGTGTCGTGCTTTTTGCATTGAAACGCATCAGGGCCTTTAATTTTATTCCTGCTACTGATGCAATATGGTCTAAGCAACAATGAGAACAGTGAGCAAGTCATGAAAATAATAAACCATGCTAGGTCTGGAGGCTATGAAATCAGTTCAAACATACTGCGGGGAGCTGTACTGCCTGCACTGAGACACATGGCTTTCCATGGGCACCAGCCCATTTATGAGTCATGAAACATAATGGAGTATTGTTGAAAGCTTTGGGACCATGAGAAATTATCTACTGCCCGGCATGGGGAATGGTATAAACTGGCAAGGAACTGGAGTTACATTCTTTTACAGAAATGAAATCAGACAGCCTTGGCCTGCTTTCCAGTATACAAAACCACAAATCATGATGACAACTCCTTAATTAGGACTAATTTTTTTTTTTTTTAAAAAAGAGTTGCCACTGCACTAACCAACCAGGGAAGCCAACATTTCCTCTGTCCCTAGCCGAGTTATAATAAGGCAGGGGAGGTGGGGAAGACAAAAAGGAGGGAAGGTAAATGAGAGTATTCTCTCAGCGTGAGCTACAAAAGCAAATGCACCTTTCTTTCTCCTGCACCAGGTGACATTCCCTCATGCTGAGGACTTGGTACACATCGCAAGTAGAAGACAAACTATTTGCTTAATATTATGGTGTGATAACAACACGGTGCCATAGGTGTGCGTATCTCCACGCAGAGGAGAGCTGCCAGTGTGGGAGGCAGCGTGTTCTGTAGGGGAGAGCACAGGGCTGGATGTCATTTCTAATCCAAAGCCCATCTTCCTTCTGGTTCCTGTGCCTTTAGAGTAAAAATTCTAAATGGCCCTCTGACTGAAAAAGAAAAAATGCTATTTTTTTAAATGAATGGCAAAAAGCTTAGGAAATTGTATAACTGTGGGAATACAGAGCTTAATGGATAAATACCTGATAGAGGGAGTGAAGTCAGACTCTTCTCAGTAGTACCCAGTGAAAGCACTAGGGGCAATGGGCACACTGAAACACATGGTACTCAATTTAAACACAAGAAAAAGTTGCTTTACTGGGAGGGTTGTTTGAACAGTGGAACAAGTTGCCCTGAGAGGTTGTGGAGTCTCCATCCTTGGAGACATTCAACATGGCCCTGAGGAACCTGCTTTAGCCATCCTTGCTTGCAGGGACAGAACTGGACTAGATGATCTTCAGAGGTCTCTACCAACCTTAACAACATGGTGGTTGCAGGAGGTACTCCTTCCATTCAGCGTCCCCAGGAAAGCACACTAGAACTGGAAATGCAGCACTAAGTGGGATGACCCACTGTGTTGGTACAACTTGCCCAGGTCAGCTGGTAAAGCCAGACTATAATGGGCACTTTAAACCAGGGGCTTTGCACAGACTAAATACCCTCCCAACCAAAAGAAACCCAGGAGAGCTAAATCAATAGTTAACTATGTGAATGTTCATTTGAATGTTTATATAGAGTTGCTCCTTCCATGCTCGCACATCTTTTGTGATAGCTTGCCACGAGCTTTGGAAAGATCAGATTTTACTGGCAGAAATACACATTTGCATTTACTTTGGAAATGCTTACACACTCATCCAGTCAAGGAGACAATAATAATATTATGTGTATTCTCTAAAAAATTTTAGTTAACTGATATAATCTGGATATTGAGTTTTTATTATGTATTCAATGAGCCCAGAAAGGTGAATAAAATCCCAAAGATTAAGAGCTCTTAACAAATCGGTTACTAACCTGGAATTAAAATATGCTAGAGGACATTATGGTCTGTGTACCAATGATGAATGAGTAGAAAAGGACAAAACTGAATGGCTATTCAACTAAGAATCATTCAGTCTACAAATGCAACCTCATCTTGTATCGTGCAGCAGTTGCACCATGTTACACATAGCCAATAATAAATCAGGACCTCACTTCCTTCCCTCTGCCAAGGATTATCTGAGATAGGACCAAGAACAGACAGGCTCCATTCTCTTCCCTTCCCCAAGGAAATCTCAAATTGATCAAAGCATAAATGCTGCCAAAGCATGCGATCACATTTGACATTGATGACGTTTTTTCTAAGTTCCAGAAGGTATCAGTGGCCCTTAGAGACCACAGTTTGGCTCCAAGTTTACAAATCCCCATGAGCTGTATAGGCACAGGATGTCTACTAGACTAGGCTTCAAACCAGAGCATGTGGTTTGCAGAGAGAGTGAGTAGGCACAACTCTGGAAGCCGAGGACAAACATCACTTCTGAAAGTGGTACTCCTTAATATGACGAAATATAAATGGATGCACCTCACTTCTGGCACCCAGGTTTAAAAAGTTGTGTTTGAACTACAGTTTCAGCAAAATGTTCTTCTGGATGATCATTAAGTCATCCACCTTCCTGTAGAAGTAGAGAGAGAATTTCATTGGGATTCAAGAGACACGGACTCAATTCCTAGCTCAAACCCAGCTGCCTGTGCAAGTTGTTTCAGACAGCCTGGATCTTTGGTTCACCCTGTCAAGCACAGTCCACAAGCTCTGTGTCAAAAAGTATCAAGATGATATACCTAAAATAGAGAGTAAGGCATTCGGAGGTCATGGTCGCAGACAAGTGGGCAGGAGGGGAGATACAATCTAGTGCAACACCTGAAAAGAGTCTAAAGAAAGATGGAATGGAAGCCCCTATGAACAGCTTCAGCTGAGGCACTGGCACTTCATCCAAATCAACAAAAAATAACTCTCTGGGAGAACACATACAATCTTTGGGGAAGGCACCGCACATTTTCCATACTCACCTATGACTCAAAGTAGTACAGCTTTGATCCTATCTGCAGGAACTTCTGAAGATACATTTACAGTACAATTCAAAGTACTAGCATCTCTTCTTTAGACATCCCCAAGGCAGTGTTATCACTATCTGATCTAGTTAGCATAGAAGTATGGCTGACAGCAGTGGGAGTTGCAGCTCAGGCTCAGGATGCTTGCCCAAGACTTTTCGAATATATTTGGCAACTAAGCATCTGCCAGTGCTGTTACACTGCTATGGGTATGGGTACGTGAGGTGGAGTAATCACACCTTCACTTGGATGGCAGACCTACTCTGCAAGACAGAAGTAGTGCTGGAGACCCAGCAATCACACAAATATGAAAGACAAAAAAAGGAGAGTGTGAGTTTGGGGAGGCCTTAGGCAAACTCTTTGGACGGGTGAATGTCTGAGTTTCACTCCAAGAGTGAGATATCTTTCCTTTTACTGGAAGCCATCACTACATAAAATTTTATATTCTCCCCATACACATACCTAATGAGAACTGAGAACTCTTGCACATTACTGTTGTCCCTGGATAACCAAAATGTCACCTTCATACCTACTTGTGGGTTGCTGTTCTACCTCATGCTCTCTAAAAGTGCATCTGGTCCATGAAAGAAATTAAAAACCTCAATGTTTGTGACAATCACATCTACCTTAATGTCTTCAAGGTTCTTGGCTGGGATGACGCATCCCAATAACACAGCGAAAGAAAATGCCCTCTTTCATACAAACTAGACATTTGTTTTCCACAAAGCTTTTCCAAGTCCTGGTCATATGGTCATAGTAAATTCAACCTCTCTGACTTTACCTCTCTGATCCAGCAATAATTGGGAGGCTAGATTGAACCAGAGTTTAAAACCACGTCACCACCAACCATCTTTGGAGAAAGACTGAGAGAGGATCCAGAAAGGATTTGATCTCTAACCTACCAAGTAGGGTTACGGAAATAAAATCTGAAGTCCTAGAACTTTGTGAATTTGAATAAGCGGTGATCTTTGGCCAAGGAAAGCAATGAAGGTGAAAGCAGGACTTCAAAACAAATATTTTCCTGCATTCCTAAAAGGCCTTTAGTTTAAAAAAAGCATTTGTAATAAAACCTAAAACAAGTTTTAAAAACTTCAGAAGCCAAGGGCACAAACAAGTTCCAAGACAGTCAGAAGAGCTATATCACTGCATAAATGGTGGGGAGGAAAAAAAACATTAACTTAATGACATTGGTTAAAAAGTAAAGTATGAAATCAAAGTGGGGGTCATTTGTTTATTTGTTTTTAAAAGAGCACACACATTCTAAAGCAGGTTTGGGTTTTTTTTTGTGGGGGGCAGCCCTCCCTTTTTAATGTCTGCCTTCTTTTCGTCTAGCTATTTTGTGCCTCTGATTATTCTGGAACAAAATCTCACCTCACTGAATTACAGCACTTTTATAAGTTATGCAACATAGAAAGTAATAGCTCAGTAATTGTCAATATTCAGCCCATCTTGTGGCAAACCAAAGAAAATTATAAAAGTGAGAGGCATTTTATGAAAAGAATGTCCGTTGCATCAGCCAGTCCATCTGTGAAGTTTTGTTCATTATGTAGATTATACCACTGACATATGGAAGAGACATTTCACTGTTGTAGTCTAGATGAAAGAAGTTAGAAGTGTTTTATTTCTCAACTAGAAAATCATATGGAGAGCCTCACAAGTTTACAGAGACTCCTAATATGTTTTGCCTTTTCCTTTTGTATACTATTCTTTTTTTTTCCCCTCAATATGTAGACTAATTAGAGTGATAAAACAACTCATATAAGATGTGACTTACACAGCCCTTAAAAGAACAATACAGTATTACCCTCAGACAGGGAAACAGCCCAGCTCACTTCAGGCCTGGGGATAATTCCCACGGAGGCTTAGATATCGAGCTTAATTGCAAGGTCAGGTTAGGCAAGTCTAATTTTAGACTGATTTCCTACCCACATGTCCAGGCCCAAGCCTTTGTACTTGGAAATGGCAAATAAAAATGGCTAGCTTTGTGTTTTGCATTTGCATGTACAGCATTGGAAAAAAAACAACCCCTGGTGATTTTGAGAAAATTCTGGCCCTGGGTGTGGCTGCCCCATGCCTTCTGCATGGAATTTGCCCAGAGATATCAACCAGACAAGATGCAACGCATACAGTTCTTAGAAGAGGAACACGAGCTATAAATGCATTGCATATGATTAAGACATAGCAACTTGGCCTTGTTGAAATGAAGATCAAAACAACAACGGGAGTGAGAAAACCCAACTGCAAGCATTAACAGCAACACTAAGAAGGTCTCGAGTCTGCTTATCCAAGCCATGCTCCTGTCATGGCACAGCAGGATGACCGTTCCAGTGCATTAAGCCATTTCTCACTTCAGAAAACACTCTGGACCTCCAGTGGTGAGTATTGTGAGCGTTCCCCACGACAACTGAGGGAGTGTACAACTACCCCAGACCTTCATATACTCCTTTTGTGCGCATCCAGCTTCCCACCTTTTGGCTGCTACTCCAGCACTAGTATTGCATCCACTCATTTGCATGCGATGTGCCAAGGGCACCTGCTGATTGCTTTCCCTGATGATAAATCCAGAGGGAAGTCTCTCTCTGGGTATGATTGTGAAAGGGCAAGTGTGCAATTGTACTGGGGAATAGAAGATGAAGAAAAAGCGAGAGAGATGGAGTTCACATAAGCTTAATATACTACAAAGCAAATCACACTAACTTACAGAGAGTAGTCCAAAGCCTCTCATTCCCTTTGCGATAGCCATCAGATGACAGCTCACTGCCATTCCCCTCGATTCCCATCCCAGCTGTTGAACAACCCACTTGCTCTCCTTATATCCTGTGACATGCAGAGCAGATGCCACATCATAAAAGACTTCAGCCTATGCAGGGCCTGAGTCTTCCCTGCTCAGCTGTCACAGCCACAGTTTGTTGCGAGATGAATTATAGATTTCTCTTCAGAAATGCTGTATTTCACCCAGTTTCTGAAAGAGCATTCATCACCCTCTCAGGAAGAAGCAACTGGGTTAAGATGACAAACCCAACTTCTCTGCACATGTGTTTACCTAACTAATGAGAAATGAGGAATGTCTGACTGTATGCAAAGTCAAATTCCTCCAGAGATCAAGTATGCTTAGATCTGGCCATGAGAGTAACTAATAATATGCAAGTGTTATGAACTATTTACAGGCTTAACCCAACTGCAACGAAGTCAATGGTTTAACTCTCCCTGCCTTCAAAGGGAAAGGGATGTGGGCCTCAGTGCATACGTGTGGCACAGCTCACTGCTAGGCTGGTCATCTCCCTGCAACGAGTTTAGTAGCTGTAGCCCGTACAGGAAAAATCCCCAAATTATACCTACTTCCCGCTGCAGCAAATTCTCATGAGTCTGTGCCTTCCCCCTCTCGAAATGCATTTATTTGAAATAAAGGCGCTAAATAATATAACTAGATACACATATACACTTCAGGATGAACAGAAGGACTGAAAATCGTTAATCCTGTCTGGACCAACAGATGGAGTGTCGGTCTCAATCGTATTAGTATGACTTCTGCTTAGTGCTGTGAGCTCCTGCTTTCTCTGTAAAGAACAGCAAGAAAGAAATACCACTGCAGCACTGCACTCTGAGAGGACGCAATTAAGATGCCTCTGCGTCTCTACTGCACGCTTACCAGATGAGCTCTTCCTATAGGAGAACAAATTTTATTCAGCAGTCGGAGCGCAGGAATGGCATCCAGAGCTCCTGAGCCTTGCCAGCCATTTGTCCCATTTGTTCCACCATCTTGCACAAGCCACTTAATCCAATTCTATTTTTTTTCAAGCTCGTTACCTGAAATAGGGCCTGATCCAATCCCCAAAAAGGCAAATGGGAAATTTCCAGTCCACTTCAATGGTACCCACCGGCTCATAAGCCTCTGCATCTATATTTAGACACTTAAATATAGTCGCCCGGGCTTCAGAGATTACCGAGTGCCTCCAGCTGCCACTGATCTCAGAGAGGGGAAAAGAACAACAAATCTCTGGTTCAGAAAGTCTCTCAGTTGCAGACCACTGGAGGCTAGGGAGGTATAATCAAGGGAAGTATCATTGTAGTCTTGCTGTGTTACAGATTTCTCCTTGCACAGCTGCTATGACCCAAATCAGACCCAAGCTAGAGGACTACTTGCACTTCTGGGATGACACAGTACAGTTCTTTCTCTGTTCCTTCCCACAGACCAAAGTACTAGAGATTGAAAGCTTAAGTTCTCCAATATACGGCCACACTGTCATTGCGAAGATTTAGAAAGCTTCACACCAACAAACTGAGCAAGTTCTCAGAGAAATGAGAGAAGCCCCGTTCTCTAAAGATTATCCAGCCCAGTTCCGTCCAGTTAGATTGGTATTCTGCATAATATCTCTATTTTGTCAAAGCTGCAGAAATCCATTGAACTGATACTCCACAGTAGTCAAAGCACATCCTCAGCACCAGGATCTTAGGGAGGCAGAGTTAGGGGGAAAGTGACGGGCACACGGCTGGAATCACTCAATTGCCACCAGAACCAGCAAAGATGACAGAAGAGCAATAGGCAGAGGTAAGGAAAGAGACAGGGCTCAAACGTGATTCATTTGTCCTATTCTTCAAGGCAGCAATAACGTAACTTCTTTGCACACTTCCTTTCATTTATGACATTAGGAATTTCACTGTAAATAGTTTTAGTTACAGAAATATAGGTTACCTTAACTTCCATATGAGTTCCCTTTGCTTCATTCTGGGGATTTAGCAGCAGTGGAGTTCACCCTCTGTTTGTACCTTGGATGGTCTAAGCATTAAAAAAAAAATAAAAGAAACAATCAGAAAAAGCTTATGTTGCTTCTTACTATCTTCCTATGAAGTTTCCATCTGAGTTCATCACAGTCTTCAAGTTCACATTCAGATCTCTCTGTCAGTTATGAACCTGTTGCCCAACTTCAACAGCAAAAGAGAATCCTGAATGTCTGATAGTCTTCAAGAGCTCTTTGTCAGACAGTTTAACTACCATGAATCTCTCCTTCAATCCTCATGCTTACATTTTCAGACATACATTTAAAACAGTCCACAGGCACCATTCCTGAAGTGGACCGTGGAACTGTGATCACGGCAGGTAAAAATCACCAGTAAGATATGCAAATATTATATAAAGTCTGCAGTCCCAAAACTTGACACAGAATCTGATGCACAAATAACGCTGGAATAGATCTGGGAAATGAGGTTACAATTTACTCCTCTGTTTATTCTCCTTCACCTGCACACCTCAAGTTCAGTCAACTGAAATTTATCTCAACTAGGAATAGGCTGCATTTTGCTAATAATATATGATATACAAATATGGTGTGGTAGCAATAATGATGACATCCTGCAAAACTATATTTTTCTATGTACAGTGCAATTCTGTGGACTTTTCTGTCTATGAGTCTAGTTACATCCGTTTTCAGGAGGACGCTGGACACAGCAAATTCTCTTTCCAACTGTATACCATAACGCATTTTACTTGTGCCATTTTAGGGGAAAAGGGGAAGACAACAAAAATCTTTTTAGAAAGGAAATAGTAACACATTCCCTCCTGAAGGGGAATTTGGAAAGTTGATGGACTTGGAACACCAAGATCCAGCAGCTTTTTCTAAACTGCCTCTGCTACCCTGTGTCATTTCCATGGTCATTGCATCAACACCAGCTAAATTACAGCAGTCCCTGGGATATGGCATGACTTCTGCAGGGAACTCCAAGGGGCTGAGAAACCTAAAGCAGCTCCTGCCTGGGTCTAATGGAAAGAAACTGGCAGAGCATGCGAGTAGGTAGCTCTAACCGACCACATGAAAAAGGCAGGAGGCCAACTGCCTCCTCACTGGGTTCACAACGTAACCAAGCTATCCCATTCTTTTAAGCCTGCAAATCTGCTCCCTGGCTCGACAGCAGAGGATGCCGCCACAGGGAAGGGAGGGCAGGGAGGCAAATCAAACCGCATGCCCACCTGGAACATGACCTGTGGGTAGTGGTGGATAGACTTCAGCAATTTCACCTTGTCTGATGTAACCCTGCCTCAGAGCGGTGATGAAAGGAGTGGCCTTGCGATAGGACCGGCTTTGTGATAGGCAGATTAGATTTCATGCCAACACGGTTCTACTGAGGCAGGGGAAAAAACATAATCATGAATGAAACAAAGATTGATGTTCCCCCTTTATTGTACAAGAACTTTGATTGCCGACTGAGCAGCCCTTTGGTTAAACATACTTTGGACATTAGGTCAAGGTGAGCACCTGTTTTTTTCATTTACAAAAAACAAATTGTCATATGTATCAAAGATCTTTTAGCTCTTGTGCATTTCTCCCTCCCCCAAACGCCAGGCAAGGGAGAGACATATATAAACAAAATCCTGAGAAAAAACCCAAGCAGCTCTCAAGGGCAGAGTGAAAGTCTGGACTTGTAAAAATACTTGGGCAACAGTCCAAGCGAAAGGCCCGATCTTTAGATCAACTAAACAAAGGAGAGCAGGATCTTGTCCCACATCAGTCTTTAGAGGACAGTGAGAATTTGCAGAACTCTGGTCCCAAAGCATTCAACATCGGAGGGTGTGAAGAATGGACTCCTCCAAGAAATTTGGGAGTGCTGCCCAAGAACCCACTGCCAACAAAAAGGAGATGGAAGGAGAAAGGTAACCCAGATACAGACCAGTGAATGTCAACTTATTTTTAAACCTGC
>NW_009647748.1:1554570-1587052 GCF_000708025.1 Charadrius vociferus | reverse complement strand
GGTCTTGTGTCACTTGGCTGTGATTGCTTTAGCATGTTCATTGCCTCAGACAAGCTAAAGGATACTTTCTTAGCAAAAAGGTTGAGCTCAAGACAGGTAAAATTAGTACAACCAACCAAATCCTACCTAAAATCAACGACTTTATAGTGAAGGGATAAAAGCATATTGCCCCACTCCACAAAACCCTGCTGACCATGACTGACAGATGTTCTAAACCCTGAGCTGCACAACAGAGAGAAGGACTAGCCAGGTCTGTTAAATTCTTATTTGCTGGTAACGTGTGCTCAAAATACTGAGCCATTCACTTCCTTTGGAGTTTATTTTTCCCTTAAAACTATCTGTTTCTGTGAATCCTATTCATTTTCTGTTCAATTTCCAGATTGTGCAACTTCCCTGATACACCTCCTTCTATAAACTAGAAAGGACCAGAATTACTAGCAAAAGTAAAGACATTGGTTTCCTCATCTGCTCCTTGCAACCTCTTCAGATGTTGCCAGTGTAGAGCTCTTATGACTGATTTAATTGATGCTCTTTGCTAATTGTTTTTATACAACCAAATCAAGATTGATCTGTAAAGTGGTAATAAGCAGATGACAGGACAGTTAGTGCTGCGGAGCCAGCTGCACCCAAGCACTAGAGAATATTAGACAATGTCTGAGCTTCACCACCACCGCCACCTCAAGTCTTTCTTCACTCCTTCAGCTCCCCTCTGGGGCTACCAATGGGTGCAAAGGTCCCAGTGGCCATTCTAAATGGCCCATCAATGCAAAGACTCAGTGTGAAAGGATCTGGTGTTCTTGAAGCATGGGCAATACTCAATTCCCCTGCACCATGAGCTCTCAGGATCCTGGCCAGTCTCGAGGTTTTTCTCACCCACCTTCAGCATCAGGCAGTTTTCTCCACCAGGAGAATTATGTAGAGTTCACTCTACATAATAGCAGAGTACACTCTGCTATCCCTTGCAGTGGGTCTAACACAAGTTGGAAAAGACCTCAGGTAAGGGTCCTGGGAATGACCTTTTCCCCTACTCTGACCTACATCCAGTCCACTGACACATTGCCCTTGCTGACAAAATGAGAAGGGCAGAAAGAAGAAAAAAGGTAAACAGCACAGAATGTCAATTGGGAGTGGAGAACTTCAGGGAAGAGTGTTTTTTGTGAGCAGAGGGTCTCCATGAGGCAAGTGGAAAGTTACTGGGAGCCTTTTCTGGCCCAGCACTATGCCACGGTGCAAAAAGACTCACGTCCCAAAAAGATTTAGACCTGACTCTACACTGGTGCCACTGATGTCAGAACTGGCCTGGCATGGTCAAATAAGTATGAAGTATTTTGTTTCTATGTCACAATGGCAGCAGCCTCTTTTCCATATTTATGCCTGCAAAATGTTGCTCTGCAGGATCAGAGAGGACTTCTCTCTTCATCCAGGCATCGATGACAATCCTTCTTTAATTGCATTCAGAAATATATTTTTAGGAATAAGACCAAGAAGGCAACGCAGCTTCCTCCTTGTTAAAAACTAAAATAAAAATGTAAAAATGTCTGATGGGCTGGGAGTGAAGAAAAACGAAAGTGTTGATCAGCTCAACAGCTGGAAAAATGACTACTGGTACAAATAAAATTTTAAAAACCCTGTTAATATTTTAAAGACTGTGCGGCTGGAAAAAGGGCAAATTTTTTGTTACTTTTAGAGATTTACAGCTGCTGGAGAATCAGGTTTCCATAAAAACCTATCTACTGTTTAATGCCACTAAAAGCTTGGAAAATTAGCTTCTTAATATTTAACATTTATAGATACTTACTCACTGGAAACCCAACAAACCTATAAAGGAGATGTGATAGCTACAGCGGGGATTTCAACATCAAGGGGGATGCGCGGGGGGGCTGAGGGGAACAACTTGTTTTCCTTTTAAAGAGAAAAACACTCTCGTCCTTGACCCCAGAGGGCATTCTGTTCCTACCACCTACCAACAGGTAAGAGCAGGCTACAAGATAAAGTGTAGGAGACCTGGGAAACCGGGTTATTGCAGTTGTTTCGGCTCTTACTGCCCTCATAACACGAGTAAGTATGTCAGATACGGTGCTTAAATGTGTCTCCTTGTTCTGAATGCCCAACCTAGGGGACAAAGCAGCCCTGGTTTTCCCAGATAGCCACCTTTCTTTTCCAGCTAAAGCCAAGGGAAGCTGCAGATGCTCTCAATCTCAGCTCCAGTACTTCAAGTCAAGCATTTAAGAGAGGAAGTCCACAAAACCAGAGACCACTTCTGAAGAGGTCTTCTATTTCTCTGCAGGTTCACACAGCAGCGAGTAAGATTTCCAGAGCATTTGTTTTTAGAATGTTAAGTCACCTTAAGCAAAGCTAAATGTCAGTTTTAATAGATTACAAAACCTCCTCTCAATTCCAGTGCCAGCAGTCAGAAAAACTGTGAAGCAAATCTGCTATTGCCAGCACAACTCATCCCTCTTTTCTTCAGATCAGTGCAGCAAAGTTCTAACTTTACTATTAAGTGCAGTTTTGGCTGCTTTCTTTAGAAATGATAAAAAGCTGATCCAATTGTCTCAAAATCAATAATAGTAAATAAAAAAAAAAAATCATAAGTACAGCCTAGTGATGTTGAACTCCCACTTTCTTCATTTTTTAAAGAAATCAGAGAGAATTACTACAGACAAATAGCACATTCTCTCTCAAATACCTCAACCTGAAGTTGAGTGCTATCTACTACTTTTCCTGGCTAACATTTTATTCTGGCCAGAGAATCCAAGCAAAAGAACCATCAGAAAAATAACACAAGGTTTTGGTTTTTTTCTGTGCCATTTGTGCATGATTTATATTGATGATGAATCAATGATACTGAAGCAAGAAACAAGGCAGATCGACTTTCAGACACCACAATGGTTGCAGCACCGGTGTTTATAAAAATTACTTTTCTTCACTTTTGAACTGAGCAAATTTACTCTGGGCTCCACATCTCAAAAATGAATGAAAAAAGATGGAAGACTGATGCCAACTGCACATGGAACATTTCCAGATTCCAGCCTCCATTTAACTTTGCTTTGTCTTTGATCCTCACGTAAGTTCAAAAGTACATGTTTACATCAAAGTCATTACAGCTGACTGAATAATTCGGCAAGACAAAATGTTTGAAAGAAAATAAGTGGTTAATGTAACTATTGAGGGTTTTGTTATCAGTTTATGTCATGCCATAAAGCAGAAAATGACCTTAAATATTGAAGGAAAAGACATGCATGAAAGAGAAGCCATAGGCAGCCAAAAGCACTGGGATTCTAGATAACAATTTACAGCAGCAAATACTCTTGAACTGTTTAACTTTTACATGGTTTCAGAGCAGGAGAAAGTCTAACTTTGCAGCAGGCAGACTTTAACCCTAGAAAAACTGTTCAAGACCATGAAGCTCTTTCATCATCCCTCACTTAGTTGTCGTGTTGTGTCCATGTCCCCATCCCCCCCCTCCGTCCCCATCCCCACCCCCCCCCCCAGTTCTTTTCTGCGTGAATTATAAAAAGTTTGAGGGTTTTTTTTTTTTCCACTCCTTTTCACTTGAACTTTGCAGGCTCTGTCATGGGCATAGATCTTCCAGTTTTGCTTGAAAATGAGTTAACAGGTAAAAATGTCAAACATCCTATAACAGCTTGCTTTCCACAGGGTTATTACACTCCATGAGCTAGAAGAGACACACGTAAGTTGTCCCTCACTCCCACTGAGGTTTAAGCGACCTGCACTCGAAGGCAGCATTAAATCCTAACAAGGAACAGTGGCTGTTTCTAACTTGTGTTTGGTGACAGAGCTTCTCAGTACCCCTTGCGCGAAAACAATGACAGGGGTAGCAAGAGCGAGAGCAATTAAGCATACATGATCCTGGAGGAGGGAACCAGGCTAACACACTCTCTGCTTATCCTCTGTGGGGCTGCAGGGTGCTGATAGCTTCCTAGGCCACAGCCACAAGAGAAGGCAGCCAGAGCTCAGATTGCCGCAGCTCCATCATCCCTGCAGCTCTGACATCAAGGGCTTGGTAGGAAGGACCTCAGAGCCATCTTCTCTGCTTGGCATCAACCACGCAGTCTCCAGGCAAGAGCAAATGGATGCATGATGGTAGCAGTTCTTTTGCCAGGTAACTTCAAACACCAGAACATCACAAACAGTAATGAAGGTATGCATTTATCCAGTTTCAAAGTATTTCACAGCCCTGGAGACTAAAGAGATGAGCTCTCTTCCATAACAGTGTAGTCACCTTGCGGGACACTTGCTTCTGTGTCTCTGTGGGGAGAACGTGACTCTCATTTCAGTAAAATGCAGTACTGCGTGTGCATTGTGCTGGCAATCTGCGTGGTGTGAGCTGTGTGCGCACATGTGCTTCTCTATCGTGGGAAGAAAAGAATACAAAACCCCTCTGTTTCAATTCTGATCAGATTTCCAAGAGCTGGGGAAAGGGAAAATAGAGGGCAGGTTTGAGAGCTGGCAGAACAATTCAGTGATTCATCAGAAACGACACAGGTGCCACAAGAAAGGAGTTTTCTCCAGTAAGGATGACTGTTTCACCAAAACCCCAGCTACATACTGAAAACTCCTCCAGCCCCAGGTTTAACCCAGGCATATCAACACACCATGGCACAGTTTAGCCTTTCCCCCGTCTCTCATCCTCCGAGGCATATCCCTTCCACAGTCCCCACCTCTCCACTGGTTTTAACATTTCCTAAAGCCAGACTTACCCCCATGCTCCATACTTGAACCCAGTCCCAAATTTCTCCCCAGTACAGCAGGTGATGAGGCTCCCACTAACGCTCTGACCTGAACCTCACCACCCTGGATGAGATCCTTCTTCCTAGTACAGGCCCTGATCAGCCCAGCTTTAACCTCTAGAGATCCACCACGCAGATGTCCTCTTTCTTTCGCTGTGCAGTTGTCACTGAAAGAATTGCACTGTCATGGTGAAGTTACTCTTCTGGCTTTGGAGCTTTCCAGAATTGATGAAAAGTCTCACTGATTCATCAAGCTCCCAATGAATTGCCATTTTGTATATCGCAGCAATTACCAGGAGTTGTGAGATGTGGCAAGAGGCAGGGGAGCAGCCTGCAAAGAGTGTGGCCACCCTGGCAGTACCTACAGACACTCCTGTTAGGTGGAGATTTAAAGTCAGCCAGGTCTTGTGTCATCTTTCATCAGTCTTCTTGGCTTTCCCTCTCTGTGAGCGAATGATGAATATGACCTTCTTTGTTTGAGTTCTTGCGATGAAGCAGTGTTTGCATAAGGCTCTTTTTTATTTATTTTTTTCCTGCGGCTTGTTGACTTTTATAAGACATTCATAAATTTGTTCTGAGTGCCAGTGAGATGCTTAATGGTGCTAAAGGGAAGGTATTAAGGATAGTCGACTCATGTTAGAACAAGCCACTTGAAAGTAGCTATAAATATTTGTCTGGATTTCATTTTGCTAACAAGCAGCTTCTTTTCTTTTTCTCCCCCCATAACCCCCCTTAAAGAGTTGATTTCATAAACAACAGAAGAATTTTCACATTAATATGGAAGTGCATGTCTGGGGTTTTTTTTTTTAATAGAAACTTTCCTAGTGGGGACATTCGAGTCCTTGTATTCTGCGTGCATGAAATCAGCTCCCTTTTCAGGAAAACCTTGGCAGCCTAAGACCTCCAGGGTGAGCTCATGTTCTTTTGCTCTCCCTCAAACTCATCTCTGCTCTTTCATTGCTCTGGCAATGAGTTTAGGCTAGACTTAGGGACTGCAGTGTCCTAGAATGAAGCCAGTAGCTACACATTCCTCCTCATTTTGCTCATAGGCACACTGGAGGTTTTTGGATTCCTTCAGGACTGTAGCCACCGGCCACATAATTTGGAAACTCCACCCTCTAGTCCCATTGCTCTAAGGTCATATTGACACAGACAGACACAGAATATTCTGATCTTATTGTCTTTGGTACCAAAGTCCCTCTCACTGGGAACTGACTGGTAATCAGGGGTTACCACTCATGTGTGGTCACCCTCCAGATGCCCATCAGCCCCAGGGCAGCAGAGAGAGCTTTTTGCACAATAGTCCAAAGCTACCTCCTGGAACTGACAGGCATCAAAGATGAGGACTTGTCTCCGATTCTGGCTTTGAACAGACAGACCCCTTCCCTTCCTGCAATATCCTCTGTGTGCATTTCAGCCCTGAAAGACCCAAAATTGCATTGGGATGCAGTGGTCTGAGAACCTCCAAACAGCTCCTGCTGGGACGGAGGAGCAGATAGCTCAGTGCTCAGCCAGCAAGAGAAGAAAGGACAAGGGATTGCCTAAAGGAGCCAGGTGGGGAGGAGAGGAAGACCCCGAAATAAGGAAAGAAGAGCAGGATTTGAGAGGGTTTGGGGTTTTGTTTTTTAAAGGCAAGAATGAGTTGACAACACATATCTTTTTTTATTAATTTTCTTGGTGCTTTCCCCAGCTGTGCTCATTATAGCAGTCCAGAAAGTACCAGCAAGGAAATCTTGAACACTATCATCTCGGACAACCCTCATAAGACTCAGGGGGAGTTTTACCCCAGGAAGAACTCTCAGCTTTGGTCCAAGCTAGCAAACTGACTAACATTTTTAGCTCAAAGTCACTTCTAAAAATATTCAAAACTAATGTTGTCCAGAGAACTTCCCTAGACAACAGAGGAAACATAGGGGGAAATAAACTTTCTAATACAGCTTTCCAAACTGTCTCCATTGTTGTTTCTGGATACTTTTGGATTTTCTGGATATGAGCACAGCTACATCCCTCTAGTCTCCGTTATAATGCATCATTATGCCACAAACCCCATGCCTCCAGCACAGTAATGGCAAAGACCTGGCAGATGGTCTAGATCAGCAGAGCTAAGAGTAAATGTACCACAACAGCTAAGGTACCTGCCAACATGCAGCTCGCTGCTTCTGTTATACTCCCTCCCCCCTTTTTTAAAAAATGCACATATATCATTCAACCAGGTTTTCCAGTCCCTCCAAATGGTAATTGCCATGGTTTGAAACATTCTGTACCCCACTAGAATTAAATGGCAAACCAGTAGTTCTGATGATATCATGGTGAATGATTTATCCGGTGATATACTGCATTCTTGCAGTGTGCTTAAGCAATAAGGCACGCTGGGGAGAACGTTTGAGTGATCACTTTGCCTCTAGTGCGGGCTACAGTCAAAGGTTAATGACGTTGAGCACCCAAGAAGTTCAATTAATGCCTTGAAATGGACTACCTAGAGGGCCTGACGGCTATTGTTAAATGGAACATTAACACAAGGAACACTACTTCATGCCTTTGCAAGTCTTTGTAAACATGGGTAGAGTACTACTTGCATCCAAAGCAGTCTAGCCGTGTTCCTAAATTAGCAAGCACCTGAAGAATTGAGGTGATGGGCCCCAACTGCATTAACAGACCCACCTTTCCACCACCAGTTTGGTCTGTTTAGAGAGTGATGTTTGGGTCTAGCCTCCACGCTTTTACTACCCAGCTAATCTCAGACTTTTCCTTCTCTTCTAGACGATTTTTGACATCTCAAAATACTTATAAGAAGCTGTCGTTTCTGGTGCTACGAGGATGCAGACAACTTGCAGCTTTATACCACCTCCCCTATTTCTTCAGCCTCCACTCCCAACAAAATGCCCAAAAGCCTGAAACACACAGAGTGAAGAACAGCATTTCCTTCAGTTTCCTCCTGGGGAAGGCAAAGGAGCGCTGGCTCTCCTTGAAGTAACTTGCCAGCTTCAGCATTACTAATGACTGAGGGGACAGACCTGTCCCACCCACCACAAAGATTCTACCACGTGGAGTCATTCCTCTGCTGCATCATTGTCGCACTGTTTGTGAGGGCAAGAAACATACACTGGCAAGAATCAAGAACTAGTTTGGCAAATGATTTATTAAAATGCTCTGTAGAAAGGCCCTCCTATATAAATCCATCTAAGCAACCCATCAATGCTTCCAACTGATGCCACCAGAGCCAGATTCCTCCACCCCCTCAGAGGAGTGCAGAGAGAAGCAGCCAGCTCACTTGGGGGCCAGAAGAAGCCCTCTTAAGAGGGCACTACCTCTAAGTGTGGCACTACCAAGAGTGGAGCTGGAAAGAAGCCTCCAAAGACAATGACTTGCACAGGAACCACCCACTCCCTCAGCGCCCTTGAAGTCATAAACACACATTGCTCTGCCTTTAATTGCCCAGTCCTAGCTTCTTCCTCTGCTGCAGACTGGTGCAAAGCCATTTCTCTACAGGCTATCCATCCATTTTTATCTCATTTGAAGACTTTAACCTACATTACCTTCTTGGCCAGGACCAAGCCAGCTGTGATGCAACAAGGCAAGAGTGAGCTACAGCACAGCCAGCCCAGGTTCGCTCTTCTGAGGCTGCCCCATCCCAGCTATAAAACTCCCTGCCAAGACAAATTGGATTTAGCTCAGGTCAGATTATGTGAGAGCTGGGCTGCAGGGACTTTTCGCTCTGGCCTTTCTTCAGTAAAAGGAACTCCACAGGCTCAGCATGACAACAAGAGAAGAGAGAAAGGAGAGATTGAAGCCATGAAGAGAGAACTGGACTCCCGGAGAGAGGAGAACAAAGCCAGATAAGATGCAAGGTAAATAAAAAGGCACAAGGGCTAAGTTGTGAGTTCAGAGAGAGAAAGTGGGGGACGAAGGGTCACATTTCATACTAATTAACCTTGCATCAGCAAGCCCTGAAAGTCTGCAACAGCCCCAATGACTGCAGCATGGGCAGTCAAGTCTGGCCCATCTTCACTTTCTAAACTAAGGATGAAGAAAGTGACAAAAAAGTAACAGTTTGACCTTCAGATCCCATGCAGTTTGCTATGCTATAGGTCTGACCTGAAAATGGGAGTTTGCTCTGGAACCTCCCCACAGCATCACTTTTAATTTTGTAAGAAACAGCATTGTGAAAATGTGCACCTGCTCTCTGATCCACCAAAGCACAGACATATGAGCCAGCCTTTAAATACAGGAGCTCCTGTGAAGCAAGTGTGACTATTCACAATCTGAAATTATTAAGCATTTACTTAAATACTTGCCTGGATCAGGAAAAGTATTGTCATGGGTGTCCTCTAGCTGCACAATAAATTGAAGCAGTACCTGATCCTCTCAATGCTATTGACAGAAAGGTAAAAATCATACAGCAGCACAAATGTAGAAACTATGAAGACTAATACATAAAACAAATTGAACATAAATGTCTTGTATAGTATATATATATATATAGCACACAGCAAAAGAGTGGTTTATATCTCTGTCCTCAATGACTAATAGAAAAATAGTAAGCCTGGTTTGGGTGTTCTAGCAAGTAGAAACATAGCATGATTGCCATCTAATGCATTTACTTGTTGGCTTGGAAAGAGAATTCAAATTCTTGGTGTATTAACATTGAAAAAGCACTACAGAAAAAGGTGCTTTCTTCAAACACTGAACAACCAGCTTTATTCTGATAAAGAAAACTGATCTCCAAAGTCTGCCTTCCTTACTGCATCCCTCTAGATCAGGGGATCCCCAGAAACACTGGGGGATTCACTCAGAGCTTTGACATAGAGCCTACAGAGAGATTATTTTTTTCATTATCAGTGTCAATCTGCACTACAATCACATATACCTAGAATTACTGCGATACAGATTAACTTTGTTATACAGTTACCAGCAAGATCTGCTGCCACTGAACAACCCCATGAACAAAACTGTGGCAACCCCTTTTATTCAAGCTTCTGTCTAGAATTTTTAAACAACTTTTCCCTCCTGCTACAATTTAAATACAAATTTTGCAGGATCTGGGGAAGGCAATGTCAGCTGCTAGCACACAACAAACTAATTAATAATCACAGTAGAAGAAAGAACATAGCTGTGTTCCCATTCTCTAAGTATGAGAGATTAGTGATTGAGAACTCCTGCCTCCTGAAAAGTCTCTTTTGCTTCCCAATCCAGTTTGTATTTGTTTAAGCCTGAGGCAGGCAAACACGACACAAGCCCCCAGGAATCCATAACCACCCTGATGCTTCTGGGTAGCAAAGCATCTCCACCGCCATCTGTTTTCAGTCACTCCAAAACGAGTTCTGAAGAGTCAATTGTTTTCTTCTAGGAAAAATAAACATGCAAGCTGCTATTCTCCTGATTTCCAGCAATTTTCTGCTGTGGGTAAATGTAGCTTCAGATTTTAGAACTAAGTCTCATTCTCATCCAAAGAATTTTGCAATATAATTACCTCATTTTTACTGACTTGGATAACTGCTGCCCTTTAAAAAAAAAAAAGTGTGTAAAGTCTGCAAGACTAATCCCTCCTCCTGCCCCTTTGCTATAAAATCTTGGAACAATTGATAGTGATTAATCTCACTTGATATTTCTTTGGTTCTCTATTTGTTGATTTAAAGGCATTTTATGACTGATTGTTTTCAGTTGCTTGGACAGCTGTCAGATCTGTACTGTGGTTTGATTTGGCTTCCAGGGAGTAAAATTATTATTTTTCTTATTTTTACAGCTCCAACGCATAGTAGCTGACAGAGTTGGCCCTTCGAAAACCATATATGTGAAACCAAAACTACCTCCAGATTGGGAGAAGATTGCCTAGAGATTCTGCAGGCAGATTACACAACCAAGACGTGAAAGGCAATAATACAGACCTTTTTTTTAATTATTATTTTATTGCTAGTTTTTAAGATGCCCAGCTTGCATGTTGAATGCACATACTCTCTAATACAGTAGCAAAATCCTTCCCTAGGTGTAACATCGGTGGCTTTATGGGAATGGCTCTGGCCTTTGCAGCAGTACTAGCAGAGCTGGTAGGCTCTGCAATTTTGCTTGTTTAGGGGCTGGAGTGCTCCAGCCCAACCAGTGTCCCCATCCCTGCATGCCTGGGAAAGGCTGTGATCAGTGGAAGGAGCATGAAACAGGGTCCAAGACTGCAGACCACAAAATGAGACACAAAAGAGTTAATTGAGCTCAAGGAAGAAGGGTGTTGATACTGAACTGCTCGATATCCATCAGCTTCACGTCTCATCTTCAACCTCCTGACTGTCTCTAACAGTGACCTACACCTTTTGACTCTGAACCTTACTTACCCTCAATTTTAGCCTATTTTCATCTCTGCATCCTCCTTACCTGCATCTCACAGCTGTGTCCTCCATGTGTCCACCCTCTCTTTCCTGGCACTTCACTTTTCTCGTGGTCCATCTACAAACATGACCAACACCACTTGTATGTCAGCCCTGGCTCACCCTCATGTCTCTTTTTCTGATTCCAAACTAAAACCTCACCAGCCGCTCTCAAATTATGGAGAAAGACCAATCAATCATCTGTCAAAGTTCCTCCTCCAAAATATGCAGAATAAAGTTTCACTAAAGCAGAAATCTTTTATATTAGACAGTGCTTGTGTTGCTTTCACATACAATAATCACAAGTTTTCCTTGTTTTCAGAAAGTATATGAAAATCAGGTTTTATTCTGGAACTTCAGGGCTCTGTGTGATCAGAATCGCATTTTCTCTATGGCTTGCTATGCTGATTAATACACAATATCAGTGCTAACAACTTAACCTAAAGCAGAATGCACATGTGAGCTTCAGTGGATGGAGAGAGCAACTGACTGCTGTTGGCTACAGTTTGCTAAAGTTAAAGCATTTTTGCTAAAGTTTAAGCACTTTTGCACAAAAGAAAGAATGCTGTTACTGTCATGGTGTCTTACTGGACAGATCATGTGATCTGCTTAACATATCTCCATGTTTGTCCCTGTCCAGTTAATAAACACTAGGAGGAGAGTACCTTGAGCCAAGGACTAGATGGTGGTGGCTTAGGGACACAGTCACAGCCTGGGGACCACGCGCACTTCCTCCTCCTTTTTTGTAATCTGTTGTTTCCACTGCCCAAAGTCAGCAGCACATCAAAACAGAACAAGTACTCAGAAATACAGTGAAATGAGGGATGGGAATGATTATTTCACACGCCCCCACTGCCTACAAAGGAAGGTGCCTCCAGTTCTCTCCACCACCCTGAGGCACGCTCCTTCCACTGCCCATGTTACTTCTTAGTGTGCCTCCACTGCCATTCCTAGTTGGCTGCATTACTGCCAGCTCGCTCTCTCAAAACAAAAAAAAAACCAAAAAGCCACAAAAAAACCCCACAAAAAAATCCACCTAACACCACACAACTCTTTTTCAGTTGTCAGATTGTTATTCACTCTTTCAGCCCATTCTGAAGCATCTTAAATTACTTAGGCGAGTTGCCTCTCTGGTTCTCTTCTTGAGCCTACAGCCCTGGTACTCTTTTCAAAATTCACACTTATATTTTTTCTTGGATTTTTACTTTTCCTCTTCTAGGAAAAACATACAACACAATGCAAGCAGTGGAAGCAAGCACCATATGATGCCCTGAGAGACTGTTTATAACAATAGACTTGAGCTTGATTTTACTAAATCACTCATACTGACATCTTTGCTTCCTTGCTTTCTAAACCACGTCCATAAATTGTTGGGAAAACAGCACAACAGTTGTATCTTCACATCTATGCCCTCATCAGCTTCTTTAATATACTGCAAATATGGCCCATCAAATCCACCAGGCCACATTCAGCCATGCACGACACACAGATCTAGCACTACAGACTATGGGTGACGATTCCCCCACCCTTCCTCACATACAGATCTTTCAAGCCCATTGAAAGATCCAAGATTTACTTTCCCAGTTCCACAAATCCCAGTGTGGTCCTTTCCCCTCCATCCCTTGTCATCTTCTTAGGGTACCATCCTCCACAGACATGTGTATCACTGCTGCATCAGTGCTGTCTTCTTCCAAGCCACTTGGATGCAGGATGGATTGAGACCATCCTTGAACAAATCACCATAGTGTTCCCATCTCTTCTGCTTTCCACTACTCTGGTCTCATTTCTGTCATCTGATTCCTCTTTATCCACATTGCCTGTTCTCATACCCATTCACGTCACACATTTAACAAGGTGACAAAGAATGTCAAATGTTTTTATAATCCAACTAAACCACATTTGCTGCTTCAACCACCAGCTTAGTTCACTATTCTCCTTTTAAACAAACACAAACGACTCCAGAAGATCTAGTAACAACGGAAACAGGCGGGCAGCAGAGCAGTACACGCTGAAACTCAGCATGGTCCCCCATTAGGGGGAAAATTTCAAGTGCTTTAATCATGACAAACGGCACCACAATGAGTCAGTGGATATGACGGGTCAGCCTCTTGGCTGGTGCAGTGCCAACAGCTTCCACAGGGGTTCATCAGGCATGAATTGGCCCCATATGTGAAAACCCACTACAATTTGTTCAGTTTCTCCCATCCCTGTGGAGCAAACTCTCCATATGTGAGATCCCACAGAGCTGTCAGCCAATGTCACATTTCAATAACAGCAAAAAACAACCAGGGCTGCATAAACCAGCAAAGCAATCCCATTGCTCATAAACTGGCAAGTGACCTAGGTTGGCAATGTTTTTGTTGATCACAACCCTTTCTATGGAACAAAACATAGGAACTATCACGCCAGAACAGACTCAGTGATCCATCTTCTCCTTGTGTCCTGTCTCCAGCAGAGGCCAACATTGGTGCTTTAACAGAAGATTAAAAATGGATATACGAAGCCTGCAACGCACCTGGGTCAGTTGAGCAATATTTTGCCCTTGACCCAGCGCAAAACTCCCCTACTGTTATAGACAACTGTGCAATATTATACTATGTTATCCCAGATATGAAAGACTGTCAGGTGCTGTCATAAAGAAATATATGTCAAAGTCAGAGGACTGTCCTTTCCTCTTCTCTCTTCCTTTCTATTTCAGCTTGATTACTATAACTGCACATCCTCTTCTTAAGATCCAATCTTTGACTTCTCCATAGACTGAACTTTACAAATTAATTCAACTTTGTGTCAAAAAGCCATATTACTATTCTTACTTATGTTAATGTCTTCTCTTACAGAAGACTTAAGTAGTTTCATAGGATTCTTTCTTGAACATTTCCCTGTTTCACAGAGCTTTAGCTAATCCCTTGCCTTATTCACCACCAAATTAACGGTGTTCTATTTGATCCCTTTCTTAGAGAGATCCTCTCACCCCAAACTTTAGAAACTTTTATTATTTTCTACCTTTATTCCATATTGTCTTGGACAAGCTTTATGTAGTTCAGCTACAAAAATATTTAGCTCTACCCTAAGCCAGATTGCATTCTCATTTCTAACCAACAAACACTTCCAGGCAAACCAACACATCAGGTGAAAAATAAAAAAATAGAATCATAGAATGGTTAGAGTTGGAAGGGATCTTAAAGACCATCTAATTCCAACCCCCCTGCCATGGGCAGAGACACCTCCCACCAGATAAGGTTGCTCAAAGCCCCATCCAACCCGTCCTTGAACACCTCCAGGGATGGAGCAGCCACAACTTCCCTGAGCCACCTCTTCCAATGTCTCACCACCCTTGGAGTAAAGAATTTCATCCTAATATCTAATCTAAATCTACCCTCTTTCAGTTTAAAACTGTTACCCCTCATCCTATCGCTCCACTCCCTGACAAAGAGTCCCTCCCCATTGTCCTGCTTTGAGGTAAAACAGAACCAATTTCATTTGTCTCAGTGGCCAGTCCAGCCCAAACCACAACACCCATCTTTCCTGTAGGCCCCTTCACGTACTGGAAGGCCACCATAAGGTCTCCCCAGAGCCTTCACTTCTCCAGGCTGAACAACCTGAAATTATATCTTCTGAAAAAAAACCTGAAACGGTATCTCCTGGCCTGTTGTAGCTGAAGTACAGTTTAGGGAAGATGGCTCCGATGATACTGATGGCTACACAATGAATCATGTTCTTCCCAAACTGCTGATATAAATGAAGCACAAACAGTGCTTCATTTCCAAAGTGGAGATCGTGATCAGGGGACTGTTTTGTTTGCATGCCTTTTTGTCACAAAATAAACGATTTTGCAAATACTAAATCAAAAGAAAATACAGTCTGATTTATTCTCTTTTCTAGTTTTCTATCTCTGAAACAAGTACATTATAAATACTGTGCCTGTGAGTCTGGTAGAGCATGCCAACATGAGGAACTTTTAAATCAATTTTTCTTTAAAATGTATAGACACATTTCTTTTAAGCTACTAAAAATAAAAACATTTGCCTCAATTTTTGTAGTATTAATACTCATAGCATCTTCTGATTACGAAGCCTGAATTATAGAGGGAAAACACTCGCATCCATCCCCGAGCTAAATATTTTCTGAAGTACCAACTGCCAATTCTGGCAGCCCCACCACCCTTGTTAGGTGATAAATTAATGCTCGCACTCCCATTGCGTGCCTTGCCAAGCCAGGCAGAGTTCAGCCAGGCAAAGCCTCGCTTTGTCCAAACTGCACCCACCCTCTAGTGGGATGAGGAAAAAGTGCTGCTCTGGGCTGCTTTTCCAGCCCGGCTCTCACCGGCTGCGATTCTCTCCTATGTGTGCTCTATCCTGCAGCACAGGACAGTTTGCTGTAATATTGAAAGAACACTCATATAGGATAAGCATGCTAAGATTCTTCTTTCTTTGCTTCTCTCTACCCTCCACACATCTGCCAGATATGCAGGAATAAGGCATGTTAACCCTGAAAGATGATTACAACCCTGATGAGTTTCACCAAGAAACTTCAGGGGCAATCTTTTCTTTCCAGCTTTGCCTTGCACTCTGCAGAGTTGGTGCCATTTTAACCACAGTTTCACAGGGGACTAAGCAGGGATTAGTCCAGTGAATTAGCAGCTGGAACTATCATTATACCTTTCTTTTGCTATAAAGAAAAAATAAACACACAGAAATGCTTAGAAAAAAAATAAATCCAGCCCATTTTCCTCAGTGTATTAGATAGACCAATAGAATTGACTGTAAAAAGTAGAAGAGTGGAATATCATTGCTAAAGAATGAGGACTGCCATTGTGGTACAGCATCTGTGAAAAAGCAGCAGAGCTGTAAACAGGTTTCAAACCATGACCTAGGTCAGCTCTACAAATTACAACAAGTGAGCAGCCCTTAGGGCAAACCACTCTTGAAAGTGTTTGCAGCAACCAAAGACCAGATCCTGCTTCCCACAGCCAGGGAGGAGACACAGCAGGATGCTCTGCAAGGGACAGGCAAGCTGGACCAGCTAGGGATGCAGCCCCCCAGTACCTGGGCAAGAACTGAGCATGTCCAGTAGCCACAACCAGGGTCAGCCACGGTCCAGAGCCCCAGGCAAGTCCAAATCAAGCCAGCGGGTCACGGCTGAGCACAACAGCCCCATAAGACCAGAGGTGATCCCAAATGCAGCTCAGGCCCAGAAGACACAGGGCAGGTGGGAGCCTAGATGGAGCTGCTCAGGGCAGTCAGAACCTCCTAGCACTCTCTGGGGCCTGGGAAACCCCCTTATAAACCCAGACTAACGATCCCCAGTGAATTTAGGTGAGCCAAATTAGGTCTGAAAGAAAGAAGTAAAGATTTGCAGCAAAGATGCAAAGTGAAGAACTAGTAAGAAATACATTCTGTCCTCAAATACAAAGCTGGAGCTTGCAAATAAATCCACTGCCTTTAGCGGTAAACCTTGACGAAAGCTGGAGATAAAGAATTGACTCTGCAAATCACGATGTCTTCTACTAGCCTGACGATTTTGTCTGCTGCGTGCATGACAGTAAGGTGACGGACAGCAATAAAGCAGCCAACGCCATTAAACGCAAGATGGGACCTGAGGCAATTGAACAGGACTGGAGAGTATGGTCCCTTCCTTGACATGATGCAGTTCGCAGCCTCCAGCAGCCTGCGAGGCAGATGCAGGTCTAGAATGGAAACAGCGTGAAGCAGAGGGGGGAAGGGAATTAAAATAAAGCTATCTTTCATAGATCACATGGTCCCACCAGGAAATACGGAAACCTCTGACTCGTCTGGCCCTCTGTCTCTCCCTCCCTATGGGTCTGCTGCAAAAAGCATAGCCTGTGTGCCCAGGAGGTGATGAAATCCCTAATGCTGTATGGCACATGGGGAATTTGGGGGATTGCAAAACAGGATGTTTCTTGGAGGAAATACAGTCTCAGCAAGCAAAAGGTTCAAGTACGGTACATCTCACAATGATGTAAGAGCTTGATTATGCATCTCGCTTAAAGCCCAGCTTAGGGTTTTAGTTCTAGTAGAACTAATAGGCAACACCTGCTGCGATGAAAACAATTTCCGTCCCTGAACTCTAGCAGAAGTGTTTATCTTTTGAGTTAGAAAATGTTTCTCTAATGTCTGAACAAGACTCCAGGGACAGGAACATATGCCCAGAACTGACGTTTCTGCACATTAGATAGCTTATAAAAATGAGAATTAGAAAAACCTGGTATCATCAGACGTCTTGTTCAATAAAATCATTAAATGGAAAGTACAGAAAGGTTCCTCTAACATTTTCTCTCCCTGCCACTGTAGTCCCAGTTGCTCTTTGTAGGGCAGAAACAGAGGCTCCTGAAAAAGCTTGCCGGGGTAAATTCTGAGTTCAAAATTCAGGGCTTTTCCAGACCTGTCCCTGGCAAAACTACCATTGGCTTCAATGGAAACTTTACCCAAATATGGGCCTCAGGACTTGGGCCTCTTGGTTTTAGTTACTAATTTTATTATTAAAGGTTAAACAGAGCTGTTGACAGTACAAACGATTTTCTTACGTAAGCAGTGAAAGGGAGAGTGTCAGATATACAAGATAAAACAATACTGCCAAGTCAAGGCAATATAGGTTATGGGTGAATGTCCTTTCACGGAACATACTGCACCAAATCCCGAGTTATGCCCTCTTCCTCAAGCAAAACTCTCATTTAAACCCACTGGAGCTCAGTGTGAGCAAGAGGCAGGGTCAAGCCTAAGAAAGGACCACAGGGTCCAGCCGTGGTCACTGCAAGGGCTTAAGAGACTGTGGCTGTTGAAAACAAAAAAGCTCTACCTTTAGAGAACAAAAGGACTGAGCAGTGAAAGTTCATCAGAAACCACATGCTTTGCTTTGCACTGAGAAAGGAAAAGGCACAGGTCCCAGGCTTGATCAACAAAGCTGAAGGGTGAAGCATTGCTTCATTTTGAACTTACAGGGACTGTTTGTCCTAATAGTGTCCTGGAATGATAAGATAGACCTGCCCCGCAGATGTAACTGCTGTACAGATTCATTATTTAATACCCATTAAATACTACAACTGCAAATTAAGTGCTTCAGTCATTCAGTTATACACACACAACCCTTAATAATAAACCCCTTGATGATAGGAAAGTCAGGGAAGGCATGTAGGGCTTTCCTTCCGTACTTGCTGCTATGATATTCTTTATCTAAAGCCTGACAGAAACCAGAGACTTGTTTTTAATTCTTGACCAAAAATAATAACAGCAAATGATGTGATGCTTAAAAATAATAACCATCCAGTCAAACGCAGACTGTTCTCAGTTCAGTCTAACAACACTTCATTGGTTTGGTGATTAAGTGGCAACCCAAAAGTTAACTTCCTGGAAAATCTACTGTTGTTATAATGAAATTGCAGTGTCAGAGCCATAGTTCTGTCTTTAATAACAATGCAACAGACATGGAGGGAAATTCCTGTGGTTGTCTGTCCTATTCAGATACAGTTATCATCCAATAGATCATCAGCTGTACAATAGTCAATGGTGTCGCAAAGTTTTTGACACAGTTAACACATTAACACATTAGACAAATGTAGGATTTGAGCCAATTCTCACCAAAGCCAATGGAAAAACTCCAACAGAGTTGTACTGGGCACAGGGATGGTGTCACACGTATTGTCAATCACGTAGGAAACAAGACAATCACAGCAGCTCTCTTCTGACATCAGCGTCTGCCTCTACTTGAGGCTTTGGCAGAGCCTCATGAAAGACGGGCTCTATTTTTCCTGTTTCTTTTAAACACCCTGAGAATCACTTGGGTTTGGTTTTTTGGCATACGGTACTCAAAAGGACATTGTCAAGGTTCACAGAACTGAAATCTAAATCATTTTTGTCTTTTCTTAAATTTCATGTGCTTTCTAAAGTGTGATTTGATTTTTACCCTTATGCCTTACCCAATGCCTTTTAAAGTAAAGAAGCAACAAACCCTTGCTTTACAATCAACCCCACGACCATAAATCACAAACCAGCTCCAATTGTGTACTGCTGAAGCATGGTCATATCAGCAAACGTGCCAGTACATCTAACCATGGAATGTATTTTCTGAGCAAATGTTTAGTAAAACTCACATCATTTGCTGAGTAAGAGTTCATTGGGATTGATCTTCTCAGGAAAGGAACATCACAGATGAAAACATACTGTTCCTTTACAGTCACAATACTAACACAGCAATAAACACTATCTCAACTGACAAATCAAGTTTAAAACAACAAAACCCTTCTGCAAATGATGCCCAGAAATACCAGAACTCCCAGTTTAAAAGGAAAAGCTAAAAAATAATGAAAGAGAGAGAAAGACTCTATATTGATCATTATGGCACTGATTCCTGCTGGGTTGAAGATCCAAATGAATGAGTGGGCAAGAGAACCCGATCCTGGAATTATGTTCACAAAGACATAAGTAGGAGCCTAAATCCAAGATAATTTTCCCTTTTTGTAAAAATCAGGGCTTCAACAGCAGAAGGAAACCTGTATATTTTCCGATGAATATGGAAAATATTTAGCGCATCTGCCCCAGCCCCTGCTGCAGGGACACCCCAGTGGGGAGTTTCGTGCTCTCCACCCCCTCCCGAGCTCTGGGCAGAGGTTGGAGCTGTGCAGGTGGAGCAGCAGGTCGGCAGCTGGGTTTGTGTTTCCCGTTGCTGTGCTGCTCTCGCAGATGCTGCACCAGAGTCACCCCGCTCCCAGGGAGGCTGTGGCACGTCCCCTTCTCCTGCGCTGGCTGGACTTCAGGGGACTGGCCGAGCAGCGGGTGTAGTAAGCAGGAACATGTCTCCTCCCTCCGGGACACTTTCTTTAGCAGATGTTTGCTGCGTTGCCTCTGTTTCTGACAGAGGTCTAAGCTTTTGGCCTCATGTGGTGCTTCAACAGCATTTAAGATGCCCTGAGAATAAAGCCTGTGCAAGCAGTAGCTGAAGGAGGTTTTCAGTCTCCTGTCTCAGAGCCTTCAAGGGAAAAGATGATAAGCAGGTAAATGGCTACTTCGTTGGTGATGATCCATCAGGATCAGCTGCATAACACCAGCACCCGTGATCAAACTAAGCGCAATTTAATACCCTTATCCCCAACATTTAAATCACTGCAAAAATAATCTCTTTTAATTAGATTGGAAATGTGTCGTGAGGGACTTCTTTCTATTTCACTGTGAAGAACACAACATATTTTTTTTCAGCTGAAATTCATAGAAGACTGCCTGGTTTACATGGGGAAATGGGGAATGAACATTTACCGCAGTGCGCCTGCAGAGGGAAAGAAATTAATTCTCAGAAAGGGCCAAGTTCAGGATTTCAGCCTGCACTTTAAGCAGGGGCTAAGAGTAAAGTCCTGCCTGCTGCAATTGTGAAATCTCTGTAAGCAAGTTTAGAAGCAAGTATTAGCACAGCTGGCAAAGGCTTTCAGCTAGGAAAAAATTACTCTACCAGTGAAGACGTGCAGGAGGGTGCACATGAACTGGAGTGAGCAACAGCACATCAGATGGGGGGCTGTGTGGACAGGAGGGCTGTTGAGAAGCCGCTGCAGTATTCATGAAGGATTTAAGTCCTTATACCAAAGTGCTTTACCCAAAGCTATTAGTAAAATATTTTTTTCTCTGTTCCCTACATGGACTCTAGTTTTCCAGACAGCTACAACGAAAACCTTTTGAAATGCCAGGCAGAGGGAAGAGATGGACCCGGCACATAATGCACAATGAGGAGACTGGTTTGGTAGGTCCTGATGGAGTACTTCAGCTTGGTGATGGATTTGGGAAGCAGCTTGTGCCAAGCTGAATGCAGAACTCATAATGGGGAAAGATGCCTGTTCCTACAAGGGCTCCATTAAAAAAGCTTTTGTGAAAAGTCAGGTCATAAACAACTGAACCAAGGAACTTAAAAATCTACATCGATGAAGAAAAAGAAGGTATGGAATGAACCTAAATTAGACAGATTCCCCCAGGGAAGCAGAAATAGGGGTCTTGTTAAAGCACCAGCTGTTAATTCCCATCTGTATGTAATTTCCACTCCTATCGTCTGTGCAGAATAAAGCCCTTCCAAGAAGGATCGTTAGTGAACTGGCTGAAAACTGGAAGAGGCCCAAGTGCAAGCTTGTGGTAGGTGTCCCACAGCTCGGAGGAGACCGTCTGTTTCCCACATGGGTTTGAGGCTGAATGACACTTCTGGGCAGTATAGAGGCAAAGGTCGCCAGTGACAGGATTGCTCAAGTGTAGGAAAACCACATCAGGGAAAACTAGAAGTTGCTGAAGCAGCAGAGTCACCATCAACAACTCTTGCCAAAGCCCAGGCAAAACACTGGCCACTCGGCTGCCATTGAAGGTATGACACCGACAGCTTGAAAGCCACATTGCTGATCAGAAATAACTCCGACCCATGAAAAACGTGCACGGCTGAAGTACATGGGAACTGCAAGAAGTAAATAAACTATAATTATCAGCTACATCAGAAGAAATCCAGCTCTTAGTGAAGATCGTGTCTATATGAGGGGTGGATTTCTAATAAAATTATCACTGTCTCTAGTGCTGTGGGGTTTTGAGTGACCTCCACTTCTGCTCCCTGTTCTTTTACCACTGTGAACTGTAGCTGAATTAATGGAGTGAGGTGCTGCTTTGGAGTGAGTTAATCCGTCTGTTAACTGTGCTAATACATTTTCCCCTGGACAGTTTTCAGACATCTCCAGTGGACGGGAATAAGAACAAGTGCTGACTCTGGGGGCAACTCATGGTTTCCCCACCACTCCTCCAGGGTGACAGATATAATTGTTCCCATGTTGGCTCTTTCAGTACAATTGTGTCAAACCCCTTTCATGACGCAAAGGATTCTCCATGTGCTGATGGAGACTGGCTGGTGGGAATCAGCTGTTCAATGCTGGACCAAAGACCATATTCTGCAGGAGAATGACGTGACCAAGTAGCAGGTGCAGCTGGTGGAAAGTCACGTCATAGGGACAGAGTTCAGTGTCCCTGGTGTCACAAGAGAAGAGATTGGCTCTGAAATAGCTCAGTGAGTTAAAGGCTGGCAGATGTGACAGCAGAAGGAAGAGAAAAGACATAACAGGAAGAGTGGCTCTCATGAAACACTAGTCCCTTCTCGAGAAATGAAGAAGTTAGGACCTAGCCCTCATCCAAAATCAGACTGCGCTTAAATCAGACAGAGCTCTCCAGAAGTTCTGTCATCATCGCACTGGTCAGATAGCAGTGAAAGAGAAATAAAATCGCATCCTGGAGCACAGCCAGAGGCAACTACCTAAATTGTTCTCAGCAGACCCAACTGCAGCAGTAAGAAATGACAAGAGATACTTCAACATATGCATTGACTATTGAAATCTTCATTTACAAACAAATCTACTGTTATCCCCATGTGGCAGACACCCATGATGAAACATCAAGAGTGAAATACATTCATAGTTTAGATATGGTGCCACCAGACTAAAACAGTCCCCAAATATCAAGGCAAAACAAATAGTAATACCCGAGTCTACTGAATGTCATTCAAATCCATAAATGTTCAAGAGATATCTCAGAGAATGACACATAATCTAACCCAAGACTTGAGAAGTGAAAACAACTTCAGTTAGATTATGTCATTTGTGTCCCTAAAACACAGAAGGAACTTTTGGTAGGAGAGTAACAGATTCCAAATCATTTTAATGAGGTAAAATTTGCATTTGCAGGGACTAGACATCAATTTGAGAGAAATCATATCCTCCTGGTGGGACGTTTAATCATCTGATTACTTCAGGAGACACGTTTTTGGCACACTGAGGTGATGGAGCTGTTTGTAGGCTCCAGGAAATTGTATAGGTTTGCTCAACACTTCACAGAAGAGACAGAGAACTATTATGTCAGCTAATTAATAGAGATTTTTGACTGCATAAAGGAATACTCAGTGCATTTTAGACAGTTAAAATTCCCTAAAATCAATCCCTTCTCATTTATCTGAACTCAAAGGACTTCAAAACCAAGCTGATCTCAAATCACCAATCCATCTCATCTCCAAAATACCTTCAAGGTGCTGTTGATCTGCATTTGAACCAGTTGAGATGATTGGTAGGCAGTGATTGTGACACTTGAGCAATCTATAAAGGATTTGAGAACAAAATCAGTATTCCACTACTGAGCTGCAAGATCGTATCTGCAAAGACTGGGAGTAAGTTTGGAATTCCCTGGGATGTGCTATATTCCCTCTACTACCCCCGTTTTTCACGGGGTGGATAACGCACAAGCTCAGCTGTGTTGAGCCTCCCGAGTCTGGCTCTCTTTCGTTAGCTCTGTTGATGCACAAAATACAACTCGGGCTCCCTGACTTGTTCTTGCCTAACACTGTCGCAACACCGGTTTGAATCTATTCTCACTGCTCTTTATCCAGCTGAGGACATCTGCACTGAATGCTGCTTTCCAGGCACATGGGGAGGAATGTACACACAGACAGTATATACAGACATGTATACCCATACATCTCCAAGGGTGCCCTGGAGTGCACTGTGTACGGAGTGCGCTGGTGGGGGTGGTTTCTGTACCTAACAAATCTCACCCAACAATGAAGGAACGGAACAGCCTATTTTTGAAAATGTAGAACCAAAGATTTTGGCTTACTTAGTACATCAAGACTGCCACACACGTTCATTGAAAGAAAGGCAGATGCTGAGGGAACTCCGTAACCCTCCCAGACAGATGCAGAAAAGTATTTGGAAATACCCCAGTGTGTTCCAGCAGCCTCTAATGGGAGACTGGCTGTAGAAGAAGAATTGCTGGTATGATCTCAGGACTCAACCCACTGTAGTCAGACAGTCTGCCCACAATGATGGGCCCAGCCAAGACAATACACGCTCTATACTCACTGATAATCTAGACCCAAATACAAACAATGTCCCCATGCCTGACTACCCTATTCAAGTGGGCAGATGGACATGGAAACGTAACATAGGCTACCCGGTCTCCTAATTTCAACACCAGTGAAATTTCTTCCGTGCTTTCAAAAACTCCTAATGGGGCCAGTTGAAATGATGGATGTAAACAGCTCCTCCAGCCACAGGCAGTGCTGGATATTCCTACGAGTACTAAGCTCCTGTGTGTATTACACGGCTGCCTCTATTCAGGAGGCTAAAAAGAAGTTCAGTCCTGCTTGTATATGCTGGAATCATTACATAGTGTACCCATAAATCATATAAATGAGTATTACTATGTGACTAGTTAGGACGGTTGCTGCTATTATTGAAAAACCTTCTGGCAATCCAATCCTAGCGCCATCCAAGCCGAGGTTGGCCCCAGTGCAATTTATACCAGTCTCAAGTCTGTGCCCTGCAAACAGTTTCCCAAAAAGACTCTGGCAGCTAGACAGCGTTAAGGCTGCTGTGCCCATTCTCCATCATATTGCCCAACCCAAGGGTGAGACAGGTTGACACGGAGCCATGTCACCAGCCACATACCAGCACGAGCTGCATCCTCCTCCAGGCTGCTAGTGCCCCGCACCCCTGGAGTGGGGTCTGCTCCACGGCCACTACACATCCGAGCCAGAGACAGCCTGGTTTCCACTTGGGATGAAATGCCTCATGTGTCACAGGAGACTGGGGAGAACCAACCCACACCTTCCTGCCGGGGACATTATACACACAGATGAATCTCAGTGGATGCTCTGAGGTGCCCAGCAAAGCCACTGGTGAAAGAAGACACAAAAGCATAGGCAGCATTTACCTCGGTCAATGTGCTGTCAATTATCAGAATAGAAACTGGACTAAACACGGAGATCTGAAAAGGCAGAGAGAAGAGAAGTCCCAGGAGGCAGCAGACCATGGACACCCTGTCTGTGGTCTCGTTCTGCACATTCCACCCTCCAGTCAGCTCTGTCTGAACCACGGAGTCCAATTTATTCCTGTGGATTTTCAAGAAATATGAATCCTAAAACAAGTTGTACTGAAAGTTCAGTACATGGTATTAAAGCTAGTATCCGTCATGTCAATTCTGTCTCTCCAGTTTATTCATTCTGCTTGTTATTATCATCTGACTATAATCTACTCATAAACAATACCCTTATGATTTTTTCCATCTGTATTTATTTCCTCAGTCATTGACTTTGTTTCCTGAGGCTATAAAAAAAAATATATATAATATTTATGTAAACACATCTCTATTTTGAAATGGTCCCTAACTACTTATAAATGCAATGTGACATCAACCAAAAATCAAAGCATATTTGGCACATGGGACCCACTACTGGATATGAAAACGGGTGTAGCTGAAATAGCCCCAGGAAAGGACCCACCCAACCCATACACAGCATCCATTTAAATAAATATAAGGTCCAATCTTGGTCCATAGATAAGTAAAACTCTCAAGCAGGTGGGAGAAAAGCCACCTGAATAACAGCATGGGGGGACATCCGTGCAGCAGCCAGATGTGCAGGTACAGTTGTACAGTACTGCAGCACCACAGCTTATTTATAGTCGGACGGGTGAAAGAGTGGAAGAATTGAATTCCATTCATGGATGTGTTTCCAGAATAAAATCTGATTATACTAGAATAGAGAAGACAACAAATATTATCTTGGAGGGCTTTTCTCACAGAAAACAGCATCCAGCAATTCTTCCATTTTGGGTTATAGATTTAAAGTAATTTATAATAAGGAGAAAAAAACCTTCTGAAATAATCCCCTTGCAGACATGAGAAACTACCATGTACGGTCCCATGCTGATGAGCCCAGCTATAATCCAATCTTTGCTTTCTGCTGACTAGCTGAGCTCTCGTGGTTTATTATGTCAGTGGAACCCCTCAAAAGAATTATAGCCTTTTCTTCAGCTCCGAACCATGTATTATGATGAATACTAAACTGGTTCAAATAAGTCTATTGGTCCTGCTATAACATTTGACAAAGTTTTAAGTAATTACCTATCTCTTCAAAGAATGTGTTTTCATTGGCATCAGATCCCGCTGCAAGCAGGCGCGCATGCTTGTGGATACGCTGTGCACAATGTCCCCGGAGCAAGCACATGGCAATGTATAAACAACAGGACAGAGCTCCCGCCACCACAGCACAGCAAAATAAAAGGCTTCCACAGCAAGCAAAAACCTAATCTTAATTAATCGTAATAAAAATACATTCAATGATGCTCAGAATAAATACAGATATGGATGGCGCAGGCAACTTGCACATCACAGTGGAAAACTGTAAGTTACTTTGTGATAAGTAATAATTAAACGTAGTCAATGAAGCTACTTTGAAAATAGATGTTAGCATCAGCCCAGCAAAAAGATGGGCTCAAATAGGGTCCTGCATCTAAGTGGTCCCAGTGGAATCAGTAGACCCCGTAACAGCAGCAGGACTTTAATCTGTATGTTAAAAGTTGCCTGTTCCAGTATTGGTAATTGCTCATTTAACACCCATAAAGCAGCAGGGCTACAGCACTATGACTCTGCTCCCTACATTGAGCTCTGGTTTTTCTACACACTGTCTGCAAGTCCTCCTCATAACCATTAAAATTTCGGGAATCTTTTTAGTCTGAACTGTCTGGGCTTGACAATTATCTATTCACTGCAAAACTTTTTTATTTTTAATGTGAATTTCAATTCACAGTACTCATTATTCCGCAGGAAGAATACGAACCCAGAAACTGTGTCATGTAGGTCACGAATGCAAGTACCTCTAAGCCAACATGGTTTACAGGCTGTGCTATGTGTCAGAGCGCCTGCCTAGGTCCCATACGAGTAAAACGAGAGGTCCCACCAAGCAATTGTAGTTAGGCCATGGGAACAGTCAGACCTATGGGTTAGCTCTTGTCTGATCTGCACTGAGAAGTCCCAAAACAGCGGGAAGACCATCTTCACATTCAAAATGAAATGTGGTTATGAAAAGCCAATGTGATCTCAAGATGGGACTGCAGAGGTGCTTTTCTGTCTCATTGCTCCTACCCGCTCTGCAGAATTGCACTGAATTTGTTGGGTCCAACAAAAACTGACCCTTAATTTCAGCATTAGCTGTTGGTTGAAGTGCATCAGTCGAGGAAAAGCACAAGAGAGGCAGGCAAACCATCCATTCATTAGGTTTGCTGGCATCTGCACGGCCATTCACAGGAGAGGCAGATTCACTTTCAATCTGAGGTCAGTCCATTGGAGAACCAGGATCAGCAGGCAGGGAAATTTAAGAGCATTATATTGTTTGGACTCTGATTCTGCAATCATTGTCCTCTGCATAGAGTTGTACTTTGTGGGCGGTGACTATGGTGCTATAATTACCACTATAATTACACTGGCATGTTTCCTTCTTGGCAAGCCCCATGGAATTACGGTCCCGTTACCTGACCTGGGTTTCTGATAGTCCTAGCATGATGGACAATAGCTTTTGGGGGGGGGCCTGGCCACAAGCTGGTACGGTTAGTATTAATTACAATTTCTCACACAGCAAAAAAAAAATGTTGTCAATGCCCACTTTGACTGCAACTATCACTTGTGCCTCCTTCCAGAGGTGAGGTGGAGGAGGAACCAAGGAACAGGAACATCAGAAGAATCCGGCACTGGAAAGGAGAAGGACACCCTGGGACTAGCAAATCTCACCCATCTTTAACTTCTGCCTCACGTAACTGCATCATAAATATACATAAGCTGGGTGTGCCCGATAAATATGTCAGCCGTGACACTTAAACTTAATTAACTTATTTGCATTGGGCTTTGGCGTTAACACCGTAATGGTAATTCTGATCTCTCCTACAGCTATTTGGATTCAGGATTTGCTGGGTTCAAAAACGCAAAAACATCTTGTGTTGCAGAGAAACCCAGTTCATCTCTCGGTTTTGATCCTGCCCGTAACAAAGCACGTGTTAACCTTGAATCGCGTAAAACAAAGAGAACGTTTTAGGTACCAGGTGGTCTTCTGATGGGGGACCCAGATAACTCCTTTTTGCTCTATATGAAAGCATGTTTTTCCCAAAATCAAAGAGGATTTCTGCAGAAGAGCTGTGATGGGCTTCGATGCTCCTCCCCTCCGAGCAGGAGCTGACACTGCAGCCCTCAGTGGGGAGATGGAGCTCGCTGTGTCGCAGCAGGCCATTGTCTGCACCAAACCAGAGACTCCGCTGCAAATCTTTTGCAGATTCGTCTTTTCTTTGTAACACACACAGGAGGGTTCGGTTTTGGTGACTTTGCTGAACAATTCTCTGAATGAAAGCTTCTTCTCAAAACTCTTTTCTCTAGTTCCTGATGTATTTTTCTCCCTGCTGATTTAGAGTCCGACCTGGGAGTATGGGTGTTACAGGACATTCAGCACTTCCCTGCGTCAAGCCGCAGCTGACTGAGGTAGCCACTTCACTCAAGGAAATTATTTGAGGTTTTCTGAGAGCCTCTTGACAGTAGGTAAAGATTGTTTCAGCTTGTGGGAGTGCCAGCTAGAACCCTTTATAACCTGAATGACATGTCATGTCATAAAAACTCCTGCTAAAACTCACTCTGTCCTTTCAAGACGGCAATTTTGACGTCAATGTCTGTCTTTTCAAACCATCACATAGCAGCTCATCTGGATAAGAACCGGCAAGTCTTTGCCTACAAGTATCTCCTAGCAAGAGTCCCTTCCATGTATTATTTTAGTTAAGAATGTAACTCAGCATGTCTTGACGATCTCTTCCCCATTCTTGGGGGGGGGAGGGGGAAGTACTGCTGTGAGAAAAGGGGGGAAATAGATGCTTTTGGACAATGCTCTTATCTGGTGACTAAGCAGACTACAGGCTGATACGTCTCAATCTGAACAGCCACATTTTGATGGCCCTTTCGCACATAATTACCAACAGAGCTTCCATTTTTCTTTAGCTAGTGCAGTAGTCGCAGAAATCATGACTGTTCGGCATTATCTGCCTCATATTAGTTGTAATCACATCACATTTTTGTTTATATCCACAAGTAATAAAAACCATGCATATCTTTAGTTTGACTTAAAGAATAAAGTATATACATAATTCTGGCAAATTGTTTGGAATTATAGTTTAACGGCATCTGGTTCAGATATTCTGTAGTAAATTGTTGGCACAGACATTGCCACTTTTTTTTTGTTTAATTTGAACCAAAATGTTCTCAGAAACATGTGTTTTTCGTCCAACTTCCATGTAATCCATTTTATGAAGGCCACAAAGCTTACGAAGTTTGAAACTTAAACTACCTGGGCAGAAGAGATTGTTTCTGGACACTCATTACACAGCTGATTAACTGAGGAATAAGCAATTCTGGCATGCAACCTAGCGTGTCTGTTGTTTTGGCTTTTTGTCTCAAGGAGTTGTCTTTCTCGAAATACCTCCCCAGGTACAATGTGTACATTCCACCCTGTTTTGCTCACAAATTACATACCTCTCTTTTATGTCAAGTCCAATATAGCTGCACCAGGTTTTCTTATTCCACATAAAAAGTAACCAATTACTTGAGTAAATACCTGTTTTAAAAATATCACAAAGTGGTTTCCTGCTGCTCTAAATGCTAAAACGTTCGGCAGGATTTCTGACCCTTATAAATCTTTCAAATAGTTCATATTTTATCAAAGAAGCCAGACCATCTTTAAACCTGGTGCATAACTCATTGAGACCATTTCTCAAATACTTGATTTTTACACAAGCAATCAGGAAAAAAAAATGGCTGTATAATTTCTTTAATATAATTAGCTCTGACTTTTCTTGCATTTCATTCTCTGTGGCTTCGTTGTCAACTTCTGCTCATTCCTCATAAAAACTACAGTTACCGGAGATTCAAAAATACTAAATCGATGATAGATGGGGGGAAAGTGGCTTAAAATACAACCCTTTGAAGCTTCCCAACAGACCTACATTTACTGAGCCTAACAGGTTCTCCAGTGTCAAATCCCATTTCAGTCACTGTCAGCAGCTTTATTCGCACCATCCAAGAACCAACTTGTGGGAATTAAATCAACACGTTCCCAGAGCAGGTCCCGCACCAGGAGGAACCAAGTCCAAGAGGCAACATCCCTCCGCCCTCCCGACCACTTTCCCAGCAATGCTTCGCAGCTCTGGGCTGGCTTCGTAATGATGTGTCATTTGCAAGTCAGCACCTTGCACTAAGCCCCGAGGTGGGGAAATTACCCAGGAGAAGAGGCAACAATAAATTCCCCCGTCTTGCTTATTTTCTCAAGTCTGATGAAATCCCATTGCGCTGCTGGGGCTGCACAGCACAGCTTACTCTAACTCTACTGTGAAATGTGTTTAGTCACAGATTAAAAAAAAAAAAAAAAAAAAAAACAGCATCCAGCCCTCGGCACACCTTCCCCACAGCATCCTCTTCCCTTTTGAAGTCATCGGCCTCTCTGTCCTTCATAACTGGGTGTGCTCGCGGCTCTCCCCATGCGCCCGAGCCTCCTGCGCAGCATTGTTCAGCCTTCGCCTGCCTGAAATGGCCTGGCAGGGGCACAGCCCTCTTAATAAGCATGAAAGTAGCTCTTCTCCCTAAAAACCCCAAACAATTAAATGCTTCCCATTTAAAAGTAGCTGCAAAATGCTCGTGCTGCTGCTCGGTCATATAAAGTTCGAAGCAAATCATGAAACACTCATAAGGGAGACCTATATACATTAGCTAAAGGGACCTCAAACGTGTATTCCTAAAAGCCAACAGTCGGCCAAAGCTGCTGGAAGAAGCTGTGATCCTCTCCGCAGTGTTACTCCTCAAACACGTCATCAAACGCCTCGCAACCGGACACCATCCTGCAACCGGGCGCCTGCGTCCATGCAAGCTGCGCGCTGCTGGGGCAAAAGCTGCAGGTTCCCTGCCTCGGGATTCAGGCATCCCAAGTCTCCTGGAAACCAGCCTCCGAATCACTGGAATCGGTAACTATTCTATAAAATTACCTGACACTCAAACCGGCAGTACACTGTGCTCCGAAAGATGCCGAGTTTGCTAGAGCACGACTTGTGTAGCATGTGCATTTTTCCTGACGGCACTCACCTTTGAAACGCAGGCGCAGCTTCCTGCCTCGCTAAGGAAGGGCTGAGCGGGACCAGATCCTCTCATCCCAGGAGCCCCCCGACGAGTGACCTCCAGAGAGAAAAGCAGGGAAAAATCCTACAGCTGTGGGTGCCCCCCGCCACCCGGCAAGGTCTGCTCAGCAGCAAGAAATGGGAAATGCTCAGCTCGCTGACAGCCAGCACATTTCACCAAATCGCGACACGAGGGGGTGCTATTTTAGGCCCGGTTTTAGTAAGGAAAAGAAATGTGAAAATAACTTTGGATGGAGCAATTAATGCTATATGGGCTGAAGGGGAGGCCGAGCCGCGCTAGGGCAGCCGGGGCGGCGTGGTTCGAAGGACACGCTCTGAGAAATGATGTAGACCTGACTAGAAAGGTCAACCAGAGAGAGGAACCCAGGGTCTGGTGCGTGGAGGATGCGTGGAATTGCTTCAAGTCAACAAGGGGAAAACCCACCCAAAAATTGTTACTTTAAAAAGGGGGCAGAAACATTCATGAGGAATGGCTGCAGGAGGGCATCAGAGCTAAAGCAGCAGGGAAAAGGCATGAGGAGAAAATGCAATTTGTGAGGCACAAGAAAAAAATAAGATATATATGTATAATACAGTCTTGCTGGTAAGGAACAGTACATTTGCTGTCACCTCGTCCAACACACTGCTCTCCCTTAAATTCTCCTGCCCGTACTCCCTCTCTGCTTCTCCTGAGTTCATTCAGTCCCTGGTCTTTGAATGCTGGAGATGAGAATCGTTAAAGTCGAGCTAGTTAGACCTAGCAAAGGCAATTAAATAGCAAAACTCTTCAGCAGTATAAATAGTAAGAGAACAAGGACAAAAGAAGGGCCACCAGGCACTCAGGGTGAGGTAAAAATGAAGTAGAAAACCTATTCCTTTAATAGCCCTGTTGTCGAAAAGGGCAGAGCCCATCCCAGGGGCACAAGGGCTTTGCAGACATCCGCACCGGCACAGCGAGTTCCTTAGAGGAAAGCTGCAAGTCGCAGTTTACAAGGCAGCAGCATATTGATAAAAGGGAATTTCCGCAGGAGCTTGGCACCACCGTTAAGAATTTCAATCTTAAAAAGATGTTTCGAAGTCAAACCTTAAAGAATGATAAGCAAAACTTTGCACTGCTCAGACCCAGCAAACAAACCTCCCTGGCCAGCGACAAAACCAAGGAAGGCCCAGGCGAGCGGAGCCGGTGGGGATGTCTCGGGGGCTGCGGGGAGGGGGGTGTCAAAACGTGCCTGCTGGTGCATAGCCATGGAGCCATGGTCCTGCGGCGCGGTGTCACGTCCCGCCGCAGAGACCCTTGCTCGGGGAGGTGTGAGTGAATTTCCTCAAGTGCATTTTGACAGCTGTGAGGAAGCGGGCGGCAGCGGCAGCTGGAGACATTCCTGGCAGCCCCC
>NW_009647748.1:1546651-1552378 GCF_000708025.1 Charadrius vociferus | reverse complement strand
CAGGAATGCACGAATGCCCATTAGGGACTGCCACATGTGAATCACGGCACTGTGCAGTTCTCAGCACGCTGGAGCCAGGACATGTGATCCGGCAAAGGGTTTGCATCCGGATGCCAACACAAGCACTACAGCTGAGCTCCCGGCCCCAAAAAAGCCCAGCTCCGCGCTCTGCAGCGCTCCACAAAGAGCTCCATTTTCAACCACCACCGCCCCGTCCGTCCGTCCGTGCGTGTGTGTTCGCGCAGCTTTTCACGTCTGGCTGAGACAATCCCAACAGCCGACCCCGGGGCTCCCGTGTCCCATTCCCCCAACCCCCCCCAGATGCACTTCAGGGCAGGTAGAAGGGGAGGGGGGAAAAGCAAAAAGGCAGCGGCAGTGTTCTGATCGGGGGTGGGGGGAGGAGGTTCATGTGAACTCCGTCAGACTCCGCATTTCCATCTGCCCGCTCCCCTCTCTGCCTTGCAGCGGATTGAAATTAGACCGAAAGTTGCTGTAAAGACTTGCAAATGGACCGCATGGCAAAGGGGGAGGATGGGGATGTCTGAAACATGCTGTGGTTCGGAGGGGGATTAGGCTGGCTCCCAAGGGCGAGCTTTAATTAAAGGTACCACTAGGGCACAGAGTACAGGAATTCTTAGCATCCTCAGTTCTGGTCTAAAAGCTGCCCCTGTTTAACTTTATCCCCAGGCTTTTTCAGCAACCACCTTCCCTCTGGCAGCACTACTACATCCATTTTTTTTTAAAGGACCAGAAGCTGACTTGTTAAGAATTAGATTTTTGGGGTTTTTTTGGTAAGTGAGTATTAGACAGCATTTTTTTTTTTTTACAGGATTACATAACATCTGAAAGGGCAGAATAAACACGTAGGTAATGGCTAGCGTACTTAGGTACTACGTATATAAATACATATATTTTTTCAATTGATTTCTGCATAGGTGAGGACATAGTTGCAGCTTTATGTAACACTGCAAAGGACTGTATTCGTCAGTGGGAGTTTCACCATTAACTTCATAGACATCATGACAGGGGAAACCCAGTGGTCTGTAAAAAAACATTGTGCTAAATCGCCAGAAACTAGCTCGAAGTACCAGAAATGAGAAAGTTTAGCTGGCTGGGTCATGGGCTTCTCGTTTTGGTACTTGAATTTGATGGGGGCTTTGTACAAGTCAGACAACAAAAATCATGCCCGTCCTTTGCTCCTGAGGAATGCAAAAGCATTAGACAGTTCTCAAGTGAAATAGCTTGACGTAAGCATAGTGGATTTGGCATTTACTTCTTGGATATCACTTTCATAACATAATACACCCAAGTTCTGGCCTAATTTCTGCAGAGAGTGGGCATGCTGTGGGTACAATAACTGTTGTCACATGTGTTTTTTCTTTTGAACTGATGATGTTAGCAAAATAACTCTTTTTACCCACCACCAGCTTCTTTGAACAGTTCTTCAAATTAACTGTAATCAATGCTCATTTTAGCTGAAATCCAGCACTGCCTGGTTAATGCTGGCGATGTGGGATGTGGAGTGTTTGAATGCTTTGAAAACAATTCTTGCGAGATCCGAGGCTTACACGAGATCTGCATGACATTCCTGCACAACGCTGGAAAATTTGATGCCCAGGTAACCCAGTGAAATGTCCTATGCGTCTGCTTGCTTCCAATATACATGTGGCATGTATTTTAGTTCTTTAACACATCTTTAGGAGAAAAGTTACCATTACGGAGCAAATCTACTTTTGCACATGAGCAGCTTCAATATGAATTTTTCTGTTGAAGGGCCCAGAATCAAGACCCGAGAACAGTAACAGAGCAGCGGTGTGTGCCCTGTCCCAGGAGACAGGCTGTCTCGAGCCACAGCTCCCTGTGATCACCTCCTCCTCCTGTACCCAGGATAACTAAATCAGAAAGCTAATGTAGCTGAACGTGGTTTTCAGAAACATTAAGCGGCTTAAGCTTCTACACCATGGTTGTTCAAAGCCAATTCTGAAAGCAGCTTGGGCACCCAGTTCGTGTAGACATATCGAAATATTTCCCAATGTGCAGTTATTAAAGTTGATTCTCAAGGTTTGCACACAACCAGTACAGGCAACCTCCTAAAGCCGCTGTATTCAAATAAGTCTTTGGTTCAAGCACTGACGTTAAAATACATTACTTAGATGGTATGTGGTATTAAGTTTGTCTCCTTCATTTTCTCCCCAGACCATTTATGCATCATTGAGACATCCTGTTATTATGTCTTGTAAACCTACTCTCCCATTTCAGTGTGGAGGGAAGAGAACATTACGACGGGCCAGCGGCATTTGGCTTGACCATATAGTTTACAGTATAACTTGAGTAAAAGCACCAGCCTCATGGCACTGTTAAAAGCATGGTATAAAGTAGAGCTCTCTTCAGGATTCAGCCTGTTCCATGAGGGATGGTGGGACCACCCAGTAGGAAACAATTTTGAAGTGCTGGAGTTCTGGGCTCACATTCTTAAGGATGTACAAAGGGTCTGGGTAGCCATTAAAACAAGAATTGTTTCTTCTGTGGGTGTCTGAAAACCTTCAACTAAGTTTCCAAGTGGCTTCCAGAAAATGCTCGTATATTTTTTGCACAATATTCTGTCAGTGAACAAAGTTGACCAAAGAAGTAAACCCTTTTGGGAGGTGAGGCTAAACATGCCTATGAAGGCTGAGCGTAGCTGCTGATGCCCATTCCCCAGGATCCACCGATACGCTAATCAAATAGAGCCCATTTCATATCCAGGCTGTCTCCATTGCAGTGCAGAAGTATTAAACCCCTGAAGCTTTCTTTGAGATAGAGGTGACTTTAGCCTCTGCTATGACATGGCTTATCTCTGTATTATCTACAGTTATTTCAGGCTGCATTAAATGACAAGACTAACATTGGCCGCTTTCTGTTTGCTGCTTTTTGCTCTCCTTCCTTCTCTCTGAAGCCTGAGAATTGATGCCAGGTTTGGTTTGCATAAGAATTTTCTTTTTTATTCTCATTTGCCTAATGCGCTGTGCCTGTTGGGGTGATGACTGAAGCAGTTCTTTGATCAGCAAGAAATATTTCTGGCTTGAAACAATTTGGGGGAAAAAAATCTGCTTGCAGTTCTGGGTGAATCTTAGTTAACGTAAGTGGGGCAGTACCAGTGTCCTCTTCAGATAAAGGTTAACAAAAATTTGGTCTTCATGAAGCATTTGTGCAAAATCATCTGAAGCTCGTGAAGAGATGGAGGGAGCGCAGGAGGCTTCCACACACCTATTGCTCAGCAAAGTAAAGGGAGACTGAGCAGAGCTGTCGGACTGCAACACACGCACCGTGTATGGCAGCTATAGTATCAGACAGCAAAGAGAGAAAATGAAAGATGGTTTTGATGCCCACTAAGAAATTGAACAAAGGAATCATGAACACTGGTTAAAGAGATGCGGCTAAAGCTGCTTTCCTGCAACTTAATTTTTTAGTTTCTTGACTTGATTTTATTTTTTTTAATCTCACTTAGAGTTTCTTGCAGCAAAGAGACATCAAGACCCTGTAGGATTATTACTAGGGCTGATTTGAGTCCCTCTCTGAGGAAGTGGTAGCAGAGAAAATACTGACAGATGGGGAATGGGGCAGGTGCGTATAGACAGTGCATACAAGGCTATGAGTTTGCAAACTGATTTTAAAATAAAATAAAATAAAAAAATTACAATTTTCAGTTACTGAATGGGTATCTGCTTGTGGTCCTGGGGACTTCAGCCATGGCAGGGTGCCCTCTCTTTTGTGTGAACCTGCTGTGCTGACACCCCAGAAGCAAACAAAGCCAGTAACTCGAGCGCTGGATTATTTCAAGGTGCTTTTGCCCTTTCCCTTGTTGGGCATTCAGCTGCTGGGGCAGAGGAAACCTCAAAATACCAACGAAGATGCCTTGTGTGTTCAGCTCCACTGGAATAGCAAGGCCAGGTAACTTGGCATGATCTTTAAGGGCAGAGGACCAAAGAGGAGGGGGGAAAAGCCATTAAGTGGTACCCTTAGCACTCTAATAACCCTTGACGTTGTCCTACAGAGGAGCAGCTAGCTGGGCATAAATCAGCTGCTGTGCTTAATGGACAAAAATACAGACCTATTCCATTTCTTTTCTTCTCAGGGAAAATCCTTCATTAAAGACGCTCTGAAGTGTAAGGCTCATGCCTTGAGGCATAAATTCAGCTGCATCAGCCGTAAGTGCCCTGCCATTAAAGAGATGGTGTTCCAGTTACAGCGGGAGTGCTACCTGAAGCATGACCTCTGCTCCGCTGCCAAGGAGAACGTCCAGGTCATTGTGGAGATGATTCACTTCAAAGACCTGCTGCAGCATGAGTAAGTGCCTCCGTGCTAGTGCAGTCAGAGGCGTGGGAGCTCCTTCCAGGAGCACGATGGTGCCAATGGGCTGTGCATCTGCCCAAGAGCTGTTTCACCACCTCCTGGGCCTTAAGCACGTTCTTGTTTTCCCATGTACCAGACCAAGGTAACGCTTTCTTCGCAGGGGCCCTTGAAGAGTATTTTGTGTACGCAGGGCTAGATGTGACTGTGGAAGGGAACCAAATGGATTGAAGTTGGATCTGGCTGTCTCTTTGGTCCTTAAGCAAATACAGTGTCAGTGTCTGCAGGTTCCAGAGGCATCTCGCAATGTCTCTGTGCTTTCTGAGCTCAAAGGCACCATTCCTGACCCCCAGTATCTTGTTAAAGATGACAGCTAGAGGAGAAGGGGAAGAAGGTCTATGCAAAGTTGTCAGTAAGATGATATTTTCTTCTTTAAATACATACTTTCAAATGTCTTGTAGTTAATTGTCCCTGAAAGAGCTGTAGTCCCCCAGGTAATCTCTCATTCATCTTATTCCTTATTAATCTCAGATGCTTTTTAATAAAACATGGAGGTGTACAAAGTGAAGGCACAAGTCAGATTTTGAGGAGTTGATCCCTCTGACTGGGAACACAGGTGCCCTCTGAGGAATGGCAGGCACGAATCCTATTTGGAATTGATCAAAGCTGCTACATGACAGCAACAAACCAGGCACAAGCTGTTTGTACCAACTCTTTGTGCACAGACGCAAAAATCGGAGCCTGTTTTTCCTGCAGGTGAACATTTCACTCCCAAGCAAGAAGGCTGAGCCACAGCCTGGCAGCAGGCTTAACCTTAGAGCATCCTCCTCCCACGCCTCTCTGCCTTCCTGTCCCTCGCGGATATTAGCACAGAAACCCCAAATCCCAGCGATCGCGGCAGATAAACTTTTTTTTACAGAATCATTTCTTTTGGACTTTGAGCCTTGCATTTTCATTGGTCTCCAAAGAAGCTGTGCCCCGATTCCCTACCTTTCAGCCGAAAACCACCCCCCTACTACTTAAGCTGCAGTTGCAGAGACACACTTTGATGCCAGTTTACTCTCAAAAGCAGAATCATTTGCTGTGGTTGGTACGAGCTGAACATGGTGGCCGGAAAGCAAGGCCCTTTCCGTGGACATTCCTGAGGCTGGGATCAAAGGCATGGCTGGTGGCAGACCTTGGCCTTGCCAGTGCCTCGGGGAGAGGGGAAGCGTGGCTCCGTCCTGCACAGCAGTACCTCTGGGGGCACTGCTCAGGCTGTGTTAGTAGGCTATAAGTTGGGTACCTGGTACCAGTTATCCCCACCCCCCCATCATTTGGAGATGAGAAGAACTATGAAAGTCAAAGGCCTGTCCAAAGAGAAGCGAGTTATCCCTGTTTTACAAACAGGCTGAAGCA
>NW_009647748.1:1535130-1546547 GCF_000708025.1 Charadrius vociferus | reverse complement strand
GCAGGAATGTTCAAAACCAGCTGCTTATTTCTGGGGAGCTTTACTGGGGGGTTCTCGGTTTGAGAAGAGACGGATCATTCAGTTGAACACCTATAATTTGCACGATCTCATTTAGAGCTTCCTACACTTCATTTTCAGCATCTCAAGGAGTGAGAGCTTAGCTTTCCTATGCGGGACTCCCCAAATAGAAGCCAGCCAGCCTCCTCCCCTCCCCTAAATTTAGAGGCCATCTCTGAAGCTTTTGAACTAAGGAACTTGTTCAAGATCAATAGGCAAGTGTGGCAGAGCTGGAAATAAAATCACGTCTGCTGACTTGCAGCCTTGTGCTCAGTTCAGGTACTATGGTCAGGCAGCTGAAATGCAGAAAGTAAAACAGCAAAGGAGAAATGGGCCAGTATTAATCCGCAGGGCTCTGGCAGGCTCTGAATACCTGAAATATTTGGCAGCTGAGCCACTTTTTAGTCATACCAGCAACCTTTTTCTTACAAAGATTTTTGTAGAGGTTATGCCCGATTTCAACAACTAATTTTCTCTTTTTTTTTGTCGTTTTTTCCTCCTTCTGCTGGATCACTTTGCGACATGCTCAGTTCTCTCTCATCTTCTATTTTACATTTAAAACAAAATCTAAGAGCGGAGGAGCAAGTGGCAGCTCTCAGACTCATTCTCCGACTATTTTATTCTGACCGTTTTCTCCCGATGAGTGTTGAGGAACATGAAGTCTCCTCCTGAGTCAGCTGCGGTGGGGTGGGGGTCAGGCCAATTTGCTATGGTGGAAGTGGTGACAGGCCCTGGCAGATCGGTTGCTGCTGCATTCCAAGTAACTTTTTTTTTTTAAATGGCAGAAACAGTCCAAACATGGGAAATATTTTGAGATAGGGGAATAGGTGGCTCTCCAAGATTAGTCATTCAAAATGAGTTTAAGCAGTCGGGCAAAGTAAAATCAGGGTAGTGTCAGACACTGATCATAATCTGTTGGTTTTCCTCATCTCTTCTGACTTAGTTCATGGGAAGAGATTTAGACTTGTCCGCAGCCACAAGAGCTGGTGGACGGTGTGCCCAGAAGGTGCACTCCCACCGCCCCATAGGACCACGACTGCTGACCCCGGGCAGTTCTCCACTTGAACTGTGGATGGTTCCTACTGTGGAAGACTTTTAAGCACGTCCTTCTGGGCCTGCTAGCAGCTGAGCGGTTGTGTCAATAGACAACATCAATATTGACCCACAAAACTTGTGACCGCAACTATTTTAAAATCGCTGCACTCGGTGACCCGTGGCTGAGGAAGCCGAAGTGCCCGCGCTTGGGCTGCCTTCTGCTGTGGGGGCACAGAGAAATGGTGGGAAGCAGAAACAGTGTTTGGCCATGGTTTGTTTGGAGTCCTTGTTTGGCTGGGAAAAGGTATATACTGAAAGCTTTACTCAGCTCTGTAAGGAAATGGGAAAACAAACAAACAAACAAAAACTTGGTATGGGAAGAAACAGTGTCACCAAAGTGGATTTCCATGTGTCTGAGCTCTGTGCAGTCAGAGCCCGAGTCCAGATAGGATCTTGCTTATGGTGGAGATCAACACGTGGTGCTTCAGGGAAAGCTAAAGATGATGAGAAAAGCCAGAGAACCTTCACAGAGGTGAGGAAATGTCTCCCTCTTGCAGACTAGTGATCGGTATGTGCTCCATACCAGCCAATCACCTGGAGATGGCAAGCTGTTTGAAGTTGGTGGCTCGTGACATGAGCAGGTTTCCTTTGTCATGTATTTTGACTAATAAAGGTGAAGGGGCATGGAAAGAGGTAGATGCAGAAGGTGTGAGGTAGCAGTTCTTCCGTTTGCCAAGCATGTAGACCTCAGGTATTCCTCTGGTGGACATTACAGTTCTCCCAGACCATCTTTAGTCAGGGAGCAAGCAAGGCAGATCCAGCACTTGGGTGAAGCTTTGTTTGACAGGATGCCATCATGTGCATTTCTTACAGCGATACGGCTGATTAGAATATAATCTATTGCATAATAAACATATGGTGCAGAATGGCTCTCGAAGGCTGCCGAGTCAGTGCTGTGCACATGGGGGGTACGGCAGAGAGGCCATCACACTTGTTTACTGATGGATAACTCCTATATATTTTTTGACTCTCCTCTCACTGTTTCCTTTACCTCCAGGCCGTATGTTGACCTAGTGAATATCCTGCTCACCTGTGGCGAGGAGGTGAAAAAGGCAATAACAAGAAGCGTCCAGGCCCAGTGCGAACAGAACTGGGGGAGTCTCTGCTCCATCCTGAGCTTCTGCACCTCGGCTGTGCACGGTGACGCCATCCTGGGTCCTGAGAAGAAGACGGGCGAAGCCAGCAAAGCCGCTGCTGGCCGCGGGGACATGCTGCCCCACTCCGACTCCGACCACAGGGAGAGCTCGCGAGCGTCTAAGGGAGAGAGAGGTACCAAGGGCCACTTGAATGCCCATGCCCGGGTGAAAGCTGGGGGCCACGGTCCCAAAGGGGCACACGGGATCATGGACCGGGCAGACGAACTGTCCGACTTCTCTGACATCCGGAGGTGAAAAAAGGCACCAACTCCCCGTTTCCCCCATCCTCCCCCTCCACTGGAAACCTCCTCCGTTGAGTCCCATCTTCCCGTCTATGGACATTCCAAAGCATTTCCCATTCAGAGGTCAAGCACAGGGCATTGCAAGATATATATGGACCTCAATAACAGTGTATATAGTAGCAAAGGGAGAGCAGTGGCAATGGGTTATCAATCCAGCAAACTCGACACTTGAGCAGCCACCGAACGTGGCAAAATGTCTCCGACTAAATTCTTTTTCCCTTTTTTTATGAAACAGACATCAGCTGAAATTTAGGATCTTGTTTGGGGGTTGTTGGGTTGTTTTGGGGGTTTGTTGTTTTTTGTTTTGTTGTGGGTTTTTTTTTTCTTGGTCCCCTTGGCTGGGGAGAAGGTTCCAAGAGGGCTCTGCCAGATTGCATGTAGCCGCTTGTGGCTTAGCACCTCCGAAGGTTTAGGGTGCAGCCTTACAGCAGATGGCTGAATTCCAGGGGGATTTGGTTTCTGACTGTGGCTGAGAACACAAGAGCTCGAGGCGCTCCGTGTGATGCTCTCTAACGAAATAGCTTCCCCGTCTCTCACACAGGAACTGTGTGGTCTGGAGCTCCACCGCTTTCTCTTAACTAACTTCTGAGCCATTGTTCCCATCTGGGTGATGCTGCCTAGCTTAAGTGCCCCCTGTTTGTTTTTTAACCACTGCATAACTTGACGCTTGCTAATCCAGTCGCTTCAGCATATCAAAGGCGAGCAGTCAGCTTCCACACAAGGCAATGTGACTGTTAAGACTTGCACAGTATGGAGGACCCCCAAAAGCATGCTTCTGGACCTCTAAAAACCCTGTGCGTATTCTCTGCTTATACCTGCCCACCAGTGATACAGGTCCTCCACCCTTATGGACAGCCCAAGCTTGAAAGGATGGGCGTAGGCTCAGACAGCGAATCATCCCATATACTTAGTTCTTCTGTAGGGGCTGCATTGAAGGCCCATCAGAAATCTGTCTCTCCTTAGCAGTAGCACGGTGTGGTTTGCTGGGATGCGGACTCCCACTCTAACCTGCCTATCAGCTCTGGTTTATCCAAATGCCAAAGATAAGGAGAGGGGGTTGACTTGTTTTGTTTTGGGTTTTTTTTTTTTAACTGTCATGCAGATAATGACCACCCATCCCTGCAGAATAAGTTACTAAAGATGAAGAGTGTCAAGAGCTTATTGTCTCTAAGGAGTTTTAAGTGTGAATGAGGTGTTTGGACACACCTCGCCTACCCCCTATGCAATTGTAATTCTCAGGTTGCAGATCTGCAATCCTATATCCCCGGATATTGTACTGGAAATGGAGGTTGCGGCATCCATGGGGACGGAAGGGTGAGCTCTTCCGTTTCCTCTAGAGAAAAACTGAGTTTCCTTAGAAAGTGGGAATCACAGCAGGGATTTGAGCCTTCTCATTTAGAAAGTTTGGGAGGAAAGCTGTGGGGGCAGGAAGGCAGTTCAGTAGAGACAGAACGTACCCAGTGAACTAACGTACGTCTTGTCGCATGGTGGGAAGGAGCTGTATAAACAGTAGAGGGTGTTGGAATTTGGCTACAATTTCCAACTTAGATTTTAGTTACTGCTAAGTGAACGCAGCTCCTAATAGCTATATTCATGGTTTAATGCATGTATCCACCCGCAGAAGTTATAGGCATTGCTTTTAATAGAAGCCATGTAGGAAGCAAGAGAGGACCGTTAAGTTGAAAAGGTGTGTCTCTATGTGATCACCAGGTCTTTGTTTGAAGACATGACCTAGATCCTGCCTGATTTTTAGCTCAGTTCCGTGACAAAATTTTCATTCGACTTCATTGACAAGAGGTGGGATCGGGCCAAGTACTGTAGCGGCAAAGACCATGCTGCCCCGAGGAGTGGAGCTCCTGGCAGTGAGAGTGCCGCCTGCCACCTTGGGTTGCAGCACAGCTCTTCCATGGCTGGGGCACCCAGGCTGTCCCACCACGGAAGGGCTTGCCAAGGGTGGTTGGGACCTGCCTCTTCTGCTCCAAAAACTAATTGGCTGCTGGTGGTACCGTAAGAAGGTTTCTAGCGTGCCTCCGTGGGTTTCCTGTGAGCGTCCTCTCCCCCTTGGTGGCATATAGGCACCATGAAGAACAAGCTCAAACCAAAAAGACAATCCAAGCATTTTAGAAAAAAAAAAAGAAAAGAAAAAACAAACCAAAAAAACAAACGCAAAACAGAAACAACAACTCGCTACCAACATGATGTTCTTGCATTGAACTAAAATAAGATCTCCCTCTCATTAGAGGTCTGATTTGTCAATGGGAACCAAACATATAGGTCTACATCGTTGAATGTCTCAAGTCAACATATCACCTCAGCATGCATACAGTTTTATTTGTATTCATTCGTTCTGTGGGGAAAATTGTATATTTCCCTTGTTTAGTCAATGAAAATTGGGGGGGGGGGGGAAGATGTGGGAGGGATTTTTGTATAAGGCATAACTTTTTTTTCCTCTGTGTGTGAAGATTTTATGTGTTCATCTACTGATTCCGCATATGCTATTATTGTAAATATTTAACATTTCTATTTATTATAGTGTCTCCATTTTAAAAAAGAACACTGCTGGCTATGATAATTTAAACGTACGTCATGACCTGTGTTGTATATATTCATGCCACTAGTATGGGGTTTTTTTATGTTTAAAGCTGCGTAAATATAGTTTTATACAGTTCCATAATGTTATTGACAGCATAAATCATTTATTTATTGTTAAACCTTCTTTCATATCTAACAAATAGGGTGCGTTTTACCTGAGATTATTTTATTGTGACATCTACATAGCCTTAATTCTTTATAAAAAAGGAAAAAAAAAAGTCCATTTAGATACTGTATGATGCTTTAATTAACATTCCTTATGAACTTGCTGTTCATGAAGGAGGTTTAGCTTAAAAGCCAAGGTATGAATGTTTCCTTTACGCTTTGCATCTGGAATGAGCATACTGGGAGAAGCAAAATGCCTACTGGAAAAAGATAGCAGTAAACCCTGGAAAATGCTGTCCTAACTTAAAGTGCTGAACTAAAAGGAAAAAAAGAGAAGAAAAAAAAAAAAAACAAAATGACAAACTGTCCTTAATTCCAAATCTCTGGGAGAAAAACATACTAGTTTTATCTCATGTAGAATTTGCAGCCAAATAAGCTTGTAAAAAAAAAAGAAAAAAGAAAAAAAAAAAAGAAAATGCATATGGCTTTGGACAAAGCTCTGTACCTTTCACACTATTATTTTCCTTAAACACATATAAATGTTTTGAATAAGACTCTGTCTGTGTTTTGTTTAGCTGCAGTAAGGGGTAAGAAAAGCCCTCTGAAGCCGGGTCAGCAGGTTCAGCCAAGGGGAGCAGAGGTGACCCGTCTGCTCATCCCCCGTGCCAGCCAGGCAGCGACAGAGGTGCCCTGGCCGGGGCAGGACGCGGGGACACAGCCAGCCCTGCCGAGAGGGCTGTGTGCCGGGGAGAAGCCGGCGCAGGGGCACAGACCTCGTCACCGGCGTGTCAGAGACCTCGTCTGGTCTGGGACCTGGCGGCTCAGTTTGAGGGCAGAAAGGGAGATGCGGAACAACCCAGAGGATGAAAACCACGGGGGAACGGAAGCTCATGCCCTCCTCGGGCTCCGACAAAGCCCCTGCTTGTTTCAGGAGGATTTTGCCTTAGCAGAAGCCATGAATTGGGTTCACTGCAGCATGTGACAGCCACCTCATCTACTTTAAATTAGTCTCCGTTCAGGTTAGGAAGGGAGTAGGGGGAGGCAGGTGCTTATGGGTTTCTTCTCACTGCCCTGATGATGTTGGGTTACAGAAGTCCCTCAGGATGGGGCACACTCTGCTCAGCCAAGTTGGTTATAGGCACAACTCAGCATCCCATAATGGCCAGGAAGGGGATCAGTGGTCAACCACAGCACCCTCCCGCGAGCGAGGCGTCAGCAGCCCCCAGCACAGGGCCAAAGCACTGGATTTCAGCCAGACCCATTAACAAATACAACAGCAACGCTTCCTAAAAGCTGTAATAGCTGATAAGCTTTGTCCTGCATGTATAAAAGACCCGGTCAGTTCATGTAATAGCAAGAGTTTTCCCTTCAAGATTTTACCTTAAAAACGGAGGACATCCATTTGGCTCTCCACTGTCAGCTATTAATAATCTCTCAATAAGTACCAGCCAGCAGCTCTGTACAGGGATGTAACAGGCATGTACAGTAGCTGTAATTCTCTCTCAGACCACTCCATCGCCATCCCAGCAATGATCAGATATCAAAATCTTAAATGTTTACTGGAGTTTCACCAAAGGAGAAAAGCAAAATCCTAAGATTGACAAAATGCAAGCTGCAGAAACAGCACTTCTGTGTTGTCTCCAAAGTCATTTTCATACAGCGTCGGGGTGTAGGCAGCAAGGGGATGGGGAAATTATGAGAAAGCACCTCAGAACATAAAGCACGGATTTTTTTTAAGGCTGCTTGCATGAAAAAGCACATTTTTAACACTCCTTCTGTGGGGTTTAAAAATAACTAATCCAGTTGAAGCCTTCGGATGAGATGGGCTTCACAAGCCTAGATGTGATTTGCAGCAATCTAAGACCTGTAGCATTTCTTTGCCTGTCGGTGCAACAGCTCTTTATAATCCTGCCATGGACTGCTGTCAAACACCAACGGGCAAGTGCATTTTGCCAGCAGAGCTGTGACATGGTTTAGTGGGATGTGATCTCAGACCAACCTGCAGTCAGGCTACAGCCAAGGAATAGCTTGTGCTGGTGTTGGACCATTCGTTGGCATTAAAGATCCCACTGCATTTGTTTGCAGGAGCTGGTCCCCACCGTGGCTGTGATGCAGCTCAGGTAACTGAATTCTGCCCTCTACCATCCTCCTTGCCATTTCAACTAGAAAAGTTATTTTTCATCTCCTGATGTGTAAAGTGGTGAGACTGCTTTCTGCTGCAAAAAGTGGCTAGACGTTAGTGATGGAGAAGTGACCCTTACCTTCCCTCAGGGCATCACGTCTCACAAAATAGCACAGTAAGTAACAGAGTGCTGACATTAAAAAGTACAGCAGCACAGAGAGAAAAAGAAGCCCTAAACCAGACTGCAGAGCAGGGATTCTGCATTGCACAACCCTGAGAAGCGTGTAACTTACAATATGTTTAAAAGTAGCATACAAGTCCGCTTCAAGACTGGAGTGATCTTAGTTCAATTTGGTCTGAGTCACTTTACAAAGTGAGGTAAGGAAAACCAAATCAAGGCAACTCAAATTGCAAACGCACATCCATACACAGGTCTCATCCAATTGAACAAATCACACCCAGATTCATACATGTGGTCCATTTGGATTTATTCTCCTACGGGCTCCCTGTCTAGCCTCCCAAAAGAACAAAATTAATTCCAGATATTGGCTTGCTCAGGCATACCAAAACATTTACAAATGTATATGGCAATTTACATATGTCAGCCCACGTAGTGAGCTGAGTCAAACCTACTGCCAGTGCTTCTGCCTTCATCTTTCCCAGCTCCTAGAGACTGCCCTTCGCTCTCCTCCCTCAGCCCATGCCTGGAGATGCCCGGAGAGCCGCGGCAGCTCCAGAGCAGCTCTCTGCTGCGTCACGCCTGATGAATTCATGGCAGTGATCTTCCCAGGTGAGGGAACAGTTAAAGCTTGCTGGGAAGCCTCTCAGCAGTACATTTTTAAAGCTATTTCCTGACACCTCACCAGAAACACAAATCCCACTCAGTTTTCACTGCTAGTTATGTTCGTGTTTCCATGCTCTCCTCGCAGACTCTCGCAGGAAAGGCTTCTCTCACACCTGCTAAAGTCAGAAATTGCTTCATGCTTCCCCAGCGACAAATAGAGCAGATCTCGAGCCTTGAGGAACGCCGGGCAGACTGCATCACTCTGACCCATGACGGTCACCTGCCCTGGGACCAACCAAAATTGAATGGTGGAGAGGGGATGCAAGGGGGTGCAGCGGGACCCTCCCTGGAGGCAGAAGCTGCACTGATGCCTCACAAGGTCGCTCCCAGGTCTGTTCCTGCGGTCCCAGCACTCGCAGGTCCTGGCACGGGGTGGGGGCTAAGCATAACCGTATAATTAGTGAAATCCTAACAATTTTTGTTTCTGTACATTTTCGTTAGGGAAAAACATCCCAGCCAGTGAAGCATTTCATTTTGAAATCAAAACCTCATGTCTTGCTTGATCGGGAATGTAAAATGGGGACTTGACGGCTGAAAGACATGACAAATTATGGGAAGCTGCAGGGGCTGAGAATTCCTATCTCCGAGGATGCCGACTGTTATAGCCTTGACCTTTTCTGCAAATACCATCCTCCCTTATAAAAATGTGGCTTAGAGTTTATTTAGAAATTCTTTTAAAATAAGAAGAAGCCTTTGGAGAGTCTGCCGTGAGGTTCTCCACATAGATGGGGATACAGCTTTTTTTCACAGTATTCCTCCGCTGCTGGAAAGTAGTGCTCTAGGGGCAGTGAGTGCCACTGCAGTGAGCACGCTGGACCGCTCCGCCTTGCGTCTTGGTGACACTGCAGAGATCAGGTCTGACACGTGGTTCCAAATAGGAACCTCAATAGGGTTGACACTGAGCCTGGGTCAGCTTACATGGTGCAAGAACAAAATGCCCCGGTGGCACAGACAGCGCCGGTATCATTGGAAGCACAAGGTAATGGAAAGGCTAAAACCAGGCTGCGTTTTAACACAGCACAGGATCAGTAATCCCCTCTATAAACCCCACTTCCATTTCTCAAATTTTCTGCGGTTTGTATCTGCTTTTCTCTGTCCCATAATCACACCGGACTACATTTGTCACCCATGAATAATCCCACTTACATTGCAGAGTCTCTTCCTACCCTGGAGAAAAATGCAGTGGGAGGTGTGGGGAAGCTCAGTGAAAGCTGACAGCCAGGAGAGACTGGGAAAGGCCTACAGAATGCCTTATTTAGATGTCCTATTTTAAGATAAAATGAAAAGGAACTATGCACATTCAGCATTTTGTTAAACTGACATGAAACTGAGCCGCTACGAAATCAGTTTGCAGAGGGGTGCCGTGCACGCGCTTGAAGCCTTCTTGAAAATATTTTATTATTTTTATTTATAATTGCGGTAGCTCCCGGCTGGCAGCAAGTGCCACCCTTGGGGCTACTGTCCATTTATCACAGGAGAAAGTCCTGGCCAAAAAGACTTTCCATCGCCATCGGTAGAAGAAAACATTGTCCTTTGCCTCCACATGCAGAAAACAAAACAGCGTCTACCTGAGCACTCGGCGTTAACTCACTGCACGAGATGCTTCTGTTTTTCTCTCAGGTCTGTCACCTACACTTGCTGGTCCGAAGGCTAACGCTAAGTGACGATGAGTCTGCAGAAGCCCATGAAAAGCATTTTGGCCTGTATAAAAAGAGGGAGTTAAAGCAGCCAGGATGCCTTGGAGGGGGCTGAGGATGCCCAGGGAAGCTGAAACTGCTCTGCAGCAAGAAAGGGCTCCCGAGGGTCCGGGCAGCCCACGGCGGCAGCCGGCTGACTCTGCAGATTCCTGGAGAGGAGACGTATTTTGTGGCTATCTGCATTACATGGACTAGTGAAAGCTGGCCACAGCCGATGATCCAGACCAGGGAATGAGTCTTGGATAACAATTAAAAGCCCAATCTGGGGTTCACCAAAGTCTCGGGTAAAACATCTTACTGATAATAGTAGGACATTAGGATTAGGCTCCTGCTGGAGCTGGGAATCACTGAAGCTTTCCTGACTACATAGGCTCATCAGGAATAGTCTTAGCAAAATCAGAAAATAGATGAGGCTGAAAATACTCTGTTCTCAAACATCCCACATTCAGAAATGCCTGGATCTGAGGCACAGGGGTTTTTTGCAGCACACCCTAAGCACAGCCCATTTGCGAACCGTGGAATAGCAGGCAATCCATAGTGTCTTTCAACAGCACCCAGAATTGGATAACATTTTAAATATGACAAGGATAAGACTCGAATACTGCTTTTAAAGACCTGAAATAAAGTTTACTAGGCTTTGTGACATTATATACCACATTGCTTGAATTCTGGCCATTCTACACATAATGGTCTCTCCCTTTCCTTCTGTTGGTCACATAGCACAGCTTGAGTACAGCCTGGAAAAGTAGTCAGGCCTTCTCTTCAAAGCAGAGAAGACCGGCTATACCCTCCCAATGAAGACATTAGCAGTTCGCATTTATTTGGGAAAATACAGTAATCATTCTGAGCAATAGCATAGAAGTCAAAAACTTGAAAGGGTGGAGTAAAAAAGCACCAGGAGGCAGTACTGAGAATATGTGATGATGCCGTTTAAGCACATAAACTCATTTAGGAGCTTGCTTGGAACAAGCTGTTCTTACAGTATTGCCAGACTGACCAGAAACAAGAAGAGCATTAAGGTCCAATTGACCAATAAGTTGGTCAAACCCTCTCTCATGAGACTGCCAGCCAAATTTGTAAACATTGAAGGTCAGATAAACATACAAATGTTGCAACTTATTGGATTCACATTCCTCTGGCGATTCACCTATGTTTTCTTCTGTCAGGACTAAGGGTTCGAGGGGATGGTGGGCAGCTAACCGCAGGATCACGTTCTCGACCGGCACGAGGCACAGACAGTACAGAGAGGGCAGAGGCTGCAATGGAAAATCTAAAATCCATAGGAAAAAGAAAGCCCAGCCTCTGAAGCAACACCCATCCTTATCTTTGACAGAAAAGCGCAAGTATTTTTTGACCTTTGCAATTCTCTTGAGGATGAGAAAATGGGCGAACATAAAATCCTTCAGCGGCCGTAAAACCTGCCAAGCCATTGTAAACCCGGTACTACCACCGAGGGATTGCTTGGGG
>NW_009647748.1:1517810-1535116 GCF_000708025.1 Charadrius vociferus | reverse complement strand
GAGCCCAGCAGCTTGGGATGCAGCAACCACAGCGTGAGGCACAGCGTTGCTGGAAGGGCGGCTACATGAAAGGCACACTCGAGTTTAATTCGGCAGACCGCCCCCCAGCCCTCCTCCCGGCGTGCGGACGGCGGGAGGCACGTTTGTGGCAGAAGCCACAGGCGCTCGCAGCTGCTGCGGGATCCAAGGTTGTCCCCTGGCTGCGACTGCAGCGCCGCAGGTGTAGCTGCACCGTGGTACACCCGTAGTAACGCTTACGCAACCCCGGCTCTAATACGCTCGATGACACACAGAGGCGCGAACGCAGCTTACTCCTCCGGCAGAAACACAGCGGGGCCAGTCTTAGGGACCCTCCTATGGGACTGGCAACTCTGCAGCCGCATGACACAAGGGCTGGTGCCCCCAACACGGTGTCTGGTATTGGATAAATCAAAAATAATTCTGATTGCAATCTCACAGCCCACCAAAATCGCCACAGAAGCATAAAGCTGGCTCCAAACTGCGCGCTCCCGCTGACCAAAATATAAGTATGTTGGTGTGGTGCATCTCAACTGGATGTACAATACCACACAGTTTGTAGTGCACAGTCAGCAGGGTCTGTCATACCCATGGCATCAGCTCACAGGTCACAGTAACAGAGCGTGCAGTGATGGTACAACAGGCCCCAGCTGAGGCTGCAATACCCTCGTCCTGAGTTCATGTGAAAATGGCAAAAAAAGGACTTAGAGTCCAACCAGATCAGGGGAAAAGGCAGAGAAGGAAAAATAAAGACATAGAAACATCAGTTCTTATCCACAGGACCATGCTGATTCGCACCCGCTACTGTCTGCACATGGAGCAAATCTGTAGTAAAACCAGACAGAGAGGGAAAGAGAGAGAGAGAGAGAAAGAATACATTAATAGCCGTCCCTGCACCAGTCCTGAAGGCCGGCTTTACTGCATGGTCAGTGAGGCACCAACTGCCTGCAAGTCTAGGTTTTCTCTTCCAACTATGACCAAGTGCCATTAGTTTAATTTCAGCATCTCTATACCCAATATCTGACTGCAACCTGACAGATCTCTAACAATAGCAACTGTCTCTAAGGCATTGAAAAACGAGAGAGAAAGAAGACTTGCAAGTAAGAAGGCCATCTCTGCTACATGTGGTTCTGCTGCTAAGCTCGTCCAGCAGTTCAGGTGCTTTCAAGCTCCAGAAAGGTAAGGAATTTACTCCTGTTTTATTCCTGTTGCAGAGCTGTATTTATCAAGCCAATAGAAAGAACGTTATCAGAAGAAATGCAAAGCAGGGACTGGATTAGCTGACTTTAACTGCTTTGGTCTCTTTTTGTCAGATAGGTGGAATTGCCACCAAAACAAAGGCCAGGAAGGACAACCCCGCTGTCTCCAGACTCAAGAAACAGTTGCTAAAGCCCATCCACGGTGGGGAAAAAAAAAAAAAAAAAAAGCTGTGGGAGCATTTGCCAACATCTTCACATCACTAGTCAGGAACTACGCAATCAGCCCGGAGACGGGTGGGTGGATCAGCCCAACATTAACAAGCCCAGCTGGCTCTGCCTTGTGCCCTTCTCAATAGTTTCCAAAGACAGGACAACAATTTACCATAAAGAGGCCCTGGGGCACTGACGCGTTATTTTATTTCTGGCTTTGAACTTGAGAAACATCCAGGATTCACGGATGTGTGCCATCACTCGCACCAGGTGAATTTACCCGGGGTCTCTGTTTCGGCTGTACAGCCGTCGGAAAGCTTCGGTGCCTGCTTTCCATCTGACAGCAGCACAGCTGAACAAGAGAGATGCAAAACTAATCGTACGGAGAAGGGAGCCAAAAAGGGATTCCAGCAACATGAAAACCAGAGGAAAATGCCAGAGTCATGCTATCTGCGATCAGTATCTGTGACCCTTCGTTTTCCAAGAAGTAGCAATGATAAGGCAGCTCTGTCCAGGTGAAAGATATCAGCAGGGCTAATTGTAGCTGAGCAGACTGATTCTCATGGCAATGCTGTTATCTCCCTGGATTCCAGCTCCCAGCGGCTGCTGTCACTGCTCATAATATCCAGCAGCAAGGGAGAGAGGAAGGAAGAGAAAGAGGGAGAAAGGAGACAGAAAAAATGAAGAAGGAACAGAGAGGGAAATAACAAACAGAAGGGAAAGTGTAAGAACAGTCAAAACAAAAAAAAAAAAAGGGAAGGAACAGAGAAGATATGGAGAGAAGCGAAGGCAAATGGGAACCCTTAACTGCTCCACAATTTCCTCTTAGAGGAGTTTCAAGAGAGTGGAACTGATGGCAGAAGTTGCTCACTGTGGGTGAATGGCAAGAGGCAAACTCAACTCGCCCCTTCCCTGAGGAGGTACATCTTCTGCAAGAAGAGACTGGGCAGACGTGGAAGGCACAGAGAGTAAAGAAATTACTCCAGAGACATTACCTCTCCGCTGACTCTGCCGGCTGCTTGCTGCATGCAGAAGGCTCCAGAAGTTTAAAAATAAAAAAGGGAAGAGTACTATTAGTGAGCTGCTAATGAGGCTTAGCCTGTGCACACAGCATAGCACAGAAGGGAGCCTGCTCTGGTCCCTAAAAGCTCTGCCCAAGAGCAAAGGGATGCGCTTGTCCAGCAGGAAGGGAAGGGAAAGACAGAACACAGATAACTTTGTGTCCACTATCACCACATCCCCTGCTATTCCTGAACCCATCCACCAACTTTCTGGTCCCCCCTGACTGTACCTTATAGTGCACTACTCTATTTCCAGATTTTGGACAGCCCCAGCATCAAACAGGCACGAGCTCTGGGCAAGCTGCCCTCGCACGGTCCCCGAGCCGTGCCCTGTGCACACCGGGAGCTTGCTGTGCACGTGCACGGCCAGCTGGACCTGTTGGACCTGCTGTGGTTGGCAGGTGGGTCTGGCCCACATGATTATTACTCTTGGTATTCCTCCTCAGATCCAGGTAAATACATGGTATGAGAGTCCACAGACCAAGGAGATGACGTTCAAACCAGCCACAGCAAAGGATGAAAGGAGCAGTGAGAAGTGACTTGCTCAAGAGCATACAGCAGAACAACAGCAACGTCTAGTGCGAGATGGAAGGGGTTTGCTGCCAAAATATAGGTGTCAGGAGCCAGCCAATATGTGTTAGGTTATCCAAGACATCCAGCTGGGGCTGGCAGGTATGGCCCAGGACCTCCTGGAGACTGGTGGCCTTCTGGAGCAGCAGCTGGAGGCCAAGTAGGACACCTAACTTTGCAAAACTGACCACAGGCTTATTCTAAGAGCAGTGCCTGATGCCCCAGGCCAGGCTGTCTCCCCAAGCAAGGATTTAACTCTCTGCAGGGGGAAACACCTCCAGCCAGTGTTTGGAAGCAGAGTCACGTGGGCTGTGAGGAAAAAGGTCCAAACCCCTCACAACAACTCCTAGGGCCATGTGCTTTCGGAATAAATACCATGAAGACGAGAATAGAATAAGACATCATACCCACTCAAGGCCAATGCCATCAACAAAACCAGTGTCATCCTAAAAGCAACCTCCCGGGTTACATGTAGACAGCCTGTGGGTGCTCTCAGTGTAGATAAACACTGACTTAATTCTTACTAAGTTTGTTTTTTCATTTCACCTACATACATTTTAAATGACATTAGAAATAGAATCAAACCTATACCATAATCTGCTGAAATCCTTTGCATTATAGAGAAAAATTTCACAAATCACACGATGACAGCATTTTAAAGGAAATTCAAACTGCTGGAATGGTAGAAGCCACAGACCACAACCAGAACATGTTGAAAAGCTCAACAAGCTTTCGATGAAAATAACTTTTACTGCAAGTATGGAAAAAACAAGCAGAATTGTTCGTTCTGTTCAATCAGTTTGGTTGAGGGACTTTATCATTCAGATGTTAATTAATTATTTAAAAAGCAGGAAAGTTTATTTTCCTCTTCTAGCCACAAAAAAGTATTTTAGCATGCATTCTGCTAGTAGTAAAATCTTGAAGACCCTGACCAGCAAAAACACCTCATTTAACTCACTGATTAAAAATAGCCTTAATATATCAGCTTTACACACAGAACAGACCTCTATATACTTACTTTGTTTTTCATATGTATTTGATACGTTAGACAGTGTCATTTAGATAATAATTCCTTCTCATAATTTATTTTGTGAATTCCCATTTCAGTCATGATAAATTTTAAGATTCATCACCAAAGAAAACCAAGTCTGGCCAAATTAAAAAAAAAAAAAAAAGAAAAGAAAAAGAAAAAAAGCCCAAAACAGTGCTGTGCATCATTTTCTTATGTAATAAAGTCTCCACCCAAGAATCTGAATAAACGTATGATAAGTTGTATAACGGTGTAAGGAAATGTGTACAGGTATGGCCAAAACCAGAACAAATGTAGTGCAAGGGCTGCATTTAGGGCTCTGACCTACATCCTCTGGTCAACCACAGCACACCAGTTTAATATGCCCAAAGAATTTTGCTGTGGCTTGCTGACTGGCCACCACTCCTGGAGCAAAACCGGCATCATGGGACACACACCTCCATTTCGGGAGTTCCAGAGAGGATTTTGTTACATCAGCTTAAGCCATCGACACAGGTCAGTCTGCCCCCCAGAAAACAAACTGATGGGCTGGAGAACTGGAAGTGTGGCTCATCCTGTCCCACAAGAACAGAAGATGGGGACTTGGGGGCGGTAATATCTTAAACTGGATTCACCGGAACACGATAGCTAGAAAATCTGACTGCAAACAGTCCCAATAGTGTGAACCAGGGTTTCTGCAAGGAAAGAACTACAACCTAGATCAGTCTGAGGCAGGACTGGGATTCACAACACGAACACTTTTATTTAAAGCATGATAATGTCAGTGATCTTAATCAGTCACATATATACCAGCCCCACCACGCTCAAGCCAAAGCTGCCTTTCTCCTCCTGTGCATGGTGCAGAAAAAGGCACAGCGATATGGCAAAGGCAGATAAAGAATCTCCACCTATATTGCCCTGACACCCCATATCTGCGGAGCAGGCAGGAGATGGCGGGATCTCCAGGTAGCCGGTTTTCCCTGGGCAGGAAGAGTCGGCGGAGGTTAGACGCAACCCCCAGCCCACCCCAGCGTTGTCGGGGCTCACCAGCCCTCCTTCGCCCTGCCCCACCAGGTACCCCCCGCTGCCAGCGGCTCCTGCACCCGCTCTCAGCCACAAGCACAGACCTTGCAGGGAAGGAGGCCCTGTCCTCCAGCAGCGATGCCCACTGCACTCTCGGCTGCGAGACCCAGCGCCTCTCGCAGAGACGCATTTCCCTATTCTGCAGCACCATCTTGCAGCAAGCGGGAGGAAAGCACCTTTCGCAGACAAGAGCGCGGAGAGGTGGACCTGAAGGACACGGCAGTTTGGGCTGCAGTTGCAACCAGGACCAAAACAGCCAATAGATTAAAAATTTTGATTAGGGATGGCAAGTTATGGCCTCTGGCGTCCCAGACAAACCCCAGCATCAGCGCTGGGGTCCAACTGAACTTGGGAATAGTTGGCAGGATTCAGTATTTTGTCGTTAAACTCTTCTGCCCTCAGAGCCCCTTTTCTGCCTACCTCCCTTGCTGGTGGCTGCTTTTCACCCTACTAAAACCAAGATATCTGCTAAATTCTCTGCTTGAACCTCCCCGTGAGCGTTGCTCCCAGCACAGCCCTCCGGCACCCACCAACCTGCCCCGTTGGGGGCGCAGCCACATCCATGGCAGGAAGGAAACAAGCGTGACTCGTCTCCACAAAGGCAGCATCAGGAGTCTAATATGGCCCTACCACCTCTAAAATGTTGTTCCCTCATCCCACGCTCTCTCTCACGCAGTATGAGGGCATCAGGGAGAGCAAAGGGTGTGACTGAAACCATAACAGCGACAGTAAAATGACCCTTTACACTCTTTTGCCTCCCACTGCTTGGGTAACATCAGACACAATGAGAATGGGGAGAGCACATAGAGTGTGCGAAGGTGTTTGCTTCAGATTTTCAAGTTTTTTGATGACACTCTCAGGTGTCCTGACTTCTGGACTCCTGTCACTATCTAGATTTCTCAGATACAGCAGAGGAGGTGCAAGTACTCCAAACAGGAAGAATATTCATTTAGAACCACCAAAAAATGGCCAATAGGCTCTGAAACAGTGGAAACTCGATACTAACTTTAAGTAAGATGTAAGTTATTATTTCACAAGCCTTCTTAGTAAAAGAAATTCAAATTTAAGGCAGCTATTTTCAGTAAAGTTACACTCAGACCATGTGTCGTTAATTCTGAAGCTAGTTGCATTTTTTATTGAGAAAAATAATCCTAACAGAGCAAAATTACCTATCACCAAGACATCACATTTTTTAATTCTCCAGTAAAAGAAAAGCGGAGTGGCGTGCAGCTGGGCAACAGGGCAAAGCTCGTCCTCCTGCACACTGCAGGGTGCATTTTCCCCTTTGTGTCAGTCAGTGTGAGTGCACATAAAAACTTATTTCCATTAAAGAAAAACCCTGAGATTTTAACCAGAGGAGGGCTGAGAACAGCCACCACATTGTGTGTTGACTCTCGAAGGCGAAGCTTCGCCTCCTTTTGGCAACACCAGCTTTTCCCACAAAGCCATGGCTCGGATTTGTAGGCAGCAGTGGGAAAGGAGTACAAACTCTTTCTAAACTCAGTGGGTTGTACAGGCCACAGATTATGGACGGGATTACCAAATTTATGTACATTTTCTCAAATTATTGTGGGGTTTTTGTTGTTCCTGTGTCTTTTTTATTCACAGACTCTCTTGTGCTCTGAATTCTGCCTGTCCCGGCTGTAGCTGGGAGTGCAGTTCCCAAATTTGCTTCAGTCTTTCCCAATATCCACAGTCCTCATCCTCCCCTCCCTGCAGTACCTTTCTGTTTTCACTTGAAGGCAACCTTGCGCCACACATGGCTATAAAAAGAACCGGGCTGGGAAAGCACCGCCCGCTGCTTCACCCACCAGATAGCCCACCTTGCAGGTGGAAAGAGGCTGAGCTCCAGGCGCAGAGGAGAAACAGCTTAATTGTTCCTATAAGGTTTGGTTCATCAACATCTGCACGCTGCTGACTTTTTATTTGGCTCCTCTAAATGTGATTTCACTGCTCTCCGATCACAGTCTTGTGAAGTGCAGGAAAGAGATGATCTGCAGTGGGGAGCACGCGTGTCCCTGGGCGATGCCTCAGTGCTCACCACCTATTTCCACCCTTCTCTTCACCAAAACCATCAACAGTGACCAAAATTAATAGCGGGGACAGAGCGGAAGCTCAATTTTGAGCTGGGACAGAACAAGCTGGGAAGTGTGTAGATAAGAGTGATATTTCCTAATCAGCTGTCCCCGAGGAATTTTATCCTTGGATACTCGGGGAGCCGGTTATCTCGGCCATTAGTGAACTTGTGAGGGACAGGTGAGATACCAGCAGACGGGCAAAGGGCAAAGGTAGCGTCTGTCTTCAAAAGCAGGGGACAGGAGGAACCAGGCAATTATAGACCTATCTGCTTAACTGCGATGCCAGGAAAAGTACTGGGAGAAACCAGTACCGTTTTGTTGGGGTTTTTTTTACCCAGGATGAACAGCAGGACCCATGAACTGGTCAGTAGGGAGTGGTACAACGTGGTAATGGGTTTTATGCAGAGAAGAAGAATACAAGGAGAGGCAAGACAGAAAAACTTAAGAGCCCAGGGCTTTAAACATGTCTTTTCCACTCATTTCAGGGAACAGACACATTGATAAATTATATACATCCACCTCTTGACACTACTTTGGAAAGAACAACCAATAACATTACTGTGCATTAAGCTGCATTTATGAAACCACTCTTCAAAGCAGAGCAGTATTTAACATTTTCTTCTGTTCCTTCTGCTCAAAATTACCATCTGGCAACAGACTTTCTGGAATGGAGCCTTTTCTCTGGTTTCTGTTTGGGGACAATCTGTGCCAACTTCCAGCAGTTCATGTGCTTTTGGGATGCAGAATATAGTTCTCTTCTGAAACATACGTGGGCTTGAAGTCAGATTCAGATACTGAAAAGATCTTGTGTGAAGCAAGCTGTGGGTTACAATACAGTTTTCTCTATGTGCAGGCAATACGTCAAACGAGAAAGATTTGCATCCCTTTCCATGCAGTCTTAGGCTAAGTGGTAGATTCTGTATATTATCGGCAGTTCCTTTACTTGCCCTAAACTAACCCCACCAAACCTGTCTGAAGTTTCATTCAAAACTTCTAGGAACTTTCATTTGAAACGGTAGGATACAAGGTCCTTCCCAGATATAGGGAGCACAACTATGGTCAATTAACTTTTATTTAAAAAAAAAAACAAAACCAAAACAAAACAAAACAAAAAAAAAACCACCAAATTCAAACTGCAAGAAGATAAGAGGTCTCAGGGGCAAAACCTTCAATTTCAGGAGGATGTGGGAGCCTGGGAAGACATTATCCTTAAAGGAAGAACAATTCTCCCTGTGCATCAGCCTGTGTTGGTTTTAGAAGCAAGAGCTGAAACTTAAGAAGCAGAGTGCAGTACGTATGCGGAGCCATCCCTGCATATGCAGGGCCCTGGAGACACAGACAGAAAAAAAAACAAGTCTCATCTAATGACCTGCACCGCCTCTGTAACTATCTGGTCCCAATTCCGCCTGCAGAAAATAGTAGGAAATGAAATGAAATCTAAGACTCTGCTTGGAAACTTCAGGCCAGGTTTCTGATCTTTTTTCCAAATGTCCCAACACACTGGTGACAGAGGTTTGAAACCTGGCCACGTCCATCTGGGACACAGGAGCAGGCAAGGAGCTGCACAGCCAAGGCTGGGAGAGAGCACCAGCCCAAGCCGGCAGCCGGGCTCTCCAGGCTGAGGGTCCTTGGAGGATTAAGCAGAGGACAAGGCATGCGGCTCCCCAGGGAACGCCGCCAGCCCCCCGTTATTTCCCAGGAAAGTCTCCAGGAAATTATCACTGAACAAACCTTTTTTCTTAAAGGTCTCATCTTCTGGGTCTAAAATTTGGGAGGACGGTCCTGGAGTATATTGTAAATGGATTAAAAATATCTTGACTTTTATTGCTTGGAGATAAAACGTGGCTAAAGAGTATTTCCAAGGAAAGAGGTTAGTGTCTAAGTAGAGGAAAAGACGGAGGCAGTCTCTTTGCCTTTGTGAACAGAATGAAATGCAAAAATAAAACATTGAAACCCAGGAGAAATTAATTACTTTTTTAAATTCCTTACAGCTATAACAGTCCCAGCTTTTACTTCCATTTATTAGATCTAGTAAAGTAGGACGCCTGAGGAAAAATTTTAAAATCATCAAATCACGTTGCTTCTTTTCCAACAGCCCAGAAAGCAGTCCACAATTTTCACTGAAGTTTTTACCTATGCTTCATCTTTCCTTTTAGGAAATGACCACCTTAGAAGCCAGCCTAAAATAAATGTCTGCCAATAAGCCTGAAAATAATGTTGCAAAGTATTTGCATTGCTATTTTGTGGGGTTTTTTTTAATAAAAGCTGTTACAACAAGTTACAGCCCAGACCGGACTGTGCTGGTGGGCAAGCGCTGCACAAACATACACCGAAAGACAGATCGTGCCCCAAAGACCTTCCTACCAACAGCAAGGACATGGACAGTGTCTTAGCACTGTTTTGCAGGTGAAGCAGAGTCAGATTTGGATCCCCCCAGCGAGGCATCCCCTTAGGTGGTACAGTTAGGAAGGCTCTAAGTTCAGGAGAGCTGGGAGCACCACCCTAGAGCTGCTAGAGCCGCGCCACGGTAAACCAGCCCTATTGCCTAAATCAGACCCCTCGATGGACTGCCTGTAGAGAGCCTGGGCCAAGCCTGCAGAAGACCGAGGACCAGAACTAGATATTCTGAGAGACATTCCAGGGTTTAAAATATAAGCCAAGCTTTCCTTGTAATGACAGAGAGAAAAACTTCATGTCATTTTCCGCGACCCTGTAGGATTTTTTGCAATGGCTCTTGATATGTGGTGAGCTGACACCTACACCTTGCATGGCCTCCTGTTTGTGGCGGGTCTGTCAGGGTTTTGTATTGTTTAGCAGCCAACTGAGCAAGCTGCATTCAGCGAATAGGTGTGTTTCCCAGCGTAGGGGCATTATGCTATGAGAATATAGTAGCTCTCTTGAGATAACAACAGCATCAGAAGCATCAGGCTCTCAAACATGGGACAGCCGCTCAATCTACCCTAGATAAAGTCACTGGCAAAGTGCAACAAGTATACAGTCTCCTGACCAACTCACCTTCAAAGGGTCGTGTATCTTCATGGTGAATCTTTCCCCCTGATTTCCATTTTTCCTTCTGGAAAAGTCATTAAAGTTTTAAATATCTCCATTCACACACGACCCACCTAAATTCCTGTACACCTATTTTCCTGCACAAGTGTGTGTGCCTGGCTCCCAGACCCAGCCGTGGAGGAAATAAGGCGCTGAGTTGGCTTTTTGACCGCTTCTCAAATGCTTGCTGCTCCCTAGGGTTGCAGACACGACTGCCTCTTGCCAAATAGTAAATAAAGGCTAGTCCCCACTCCGAAATTAATAGCAGCTTGTTTTGCCTCCCTGCCCGACAGGCTGTAATCTAATCGCACGCCCTGTGGCTTTGCCTTTCCCTTCTACTGTCATATCGCATCACATCAGGGATTCCTCGGCTCCCACCGCAGGTACATCGGGCTGGGGCTCGCTCTGCAGCACGTCCTGAGGCAGCCTTCCTCATGCACATCGCTGGAGGCCAAAATACGAGGAGGACGTGTGCTAGGGGTGCTGCGTCACGCACGTTAACACACTGTCACCCAACTGTGAAGCCAAGGGATGTTATTTGTCAGGAAACCTTCATACACTGTGTTAGTTTCTCCCAAGCGACCAATAGCTCTGGCCCAGCGGTGGCTGTTGAACAGGAGCACGTGGGTATTTGGCTGCTCACAACCTACAGACCTCTCTGCTGTGGGTGCTCACTTCTATGGGGGACTCCTGCTGATAAAAATCACAGCTATTTTTTAACACACACAAAAAACATATACAAAAACATATATAGAGGTAAGGAACCATGCACTGTAGGAAAAGACTAGGATTGACACCATACTGAATACGACGTTTCAAGCTGAAAAGAAAGGAAATAAAGCAGATAGGGGAGAGCAGCAGAGAAGGGATGAACCCAGAGCTTGTGGAAAGGTTAGCTAGCTGTGCTATTTTGGTTGAATTTGCTTGGGAGAGGACAACTAACACAATTAGCTTATCCAGCCGACAAGCTGGAAGGGAGTCCTGGACGAACATCTAGGAGGTGTAGGCCAGTGCATGTTTGTGGGTGTCCCTGATGTCACATGGACTGCAACACTTGTCCAGGAGATGTTAAAAGCAGCCAAGTCGGATGGCAAGCAACCAGCCTGGGGTTGCTAAGTATCCAGAGCAAGATCTGCTGCAGGCCTTGCTCTCAGATAAGCAGGTACACTCATATCTAGATGCCTCCTAGACTTGGACATACGGGCACATGGGCATGAGGGGCTCACCAGTGCCAAGGTTGGCTCCTCAAAGTGCTTTGACAGAAGAGCAGGGCAGGCACAGATAGAGGTTACTCTTCTCATGACTTTCACAGTCCTATCATTTCCTGGACTGTTATATACATGCTCAAAAAGAAAACAAAAAGCAGTACCTGTTCCCCTGACTGCCTCTTAACCTGCCTGCAGGGAATATGCTCCAAGCACTGGTGCCCTTCCTAGAAACCAGTTCACCAACGCTTCCTCTGACATCCTGACCCCGAACAGCCCCATCTCTCTGAGGATCTTACCCAGCACTAACATTTCGCCCTTCTGATCAGACCACCTCTCTAATTAGCTCTGTTCTGACATCACTGTTGACCTTTTGGATCTACTCAATCCAAAGCAGTGTGCTGGAGAAGCCAAATAAGGGAAACCAATGAAACTCCCTTCCTTGGAGAACCTGCTCAGGCTGTATTTCACCTGATTAAAACCGGGTGAGTCCCAGTTCCACATACGCGGACACAGATAACAGAGCACATTACCTGCTGAAATCAGGCAGGAGCACAAGCTGCTGCTCTGCATTAAAAGAGGACAGAAGCTCTGAATTTGCTCCCTAGACAGCTGTCAGCTCCTTGGACCCGACAGCTGTGCTTTGGCCACAGCCAGACTACAATCTACCGGCCGTGTCAAATGTCCCATTTCCCCAAGTCTGCAGAGCTCAGAGAAAAGAGGATCCAGACAGTGCTTTATCTTGGTGACAACTTTCTTTTCTGAAATCAGTTGGGAGCAACATGTTCAGCTATTGCCAAAAAAGATCACCAACAGCTATTGGCATCATCAGCCCTCGGTTACGTGGTTTCCCAAGTGGCACAAGGGATGACAGATTCATATTAATTCCAGTCAGCAAATGGATTATAAATACTCCCCCAGCCAGTTGCCACCTGATAGGACTGTCCTTGAGTCCTCCAATTGTGGAAGAGAGTTGTCAACTCTAAATTTACCCACCAGCATGTATTGTATAAAACATACTACTCTGTGATCCTTGGTAGACACTTGTGCTGTAGCCCAGCATGGATTAGACCAGAAACTGCTAGTTCCACCCGCCAGACAGACATCTCACTAGTGCTTATCTCAAGACTTCGATGGCAGAAAGGAGAGAGGGATGGGTTTGACAGGATGCGTTGGTGTATCGGTCATACAATTGCCACAGAAGTCCCATCACGTCTGAGTTAATGAAGTGATCAAAAGCCAGGCCCACCTGACACCTTTCTGATGAGGTAACAGCTTCTCTTCCCAATGATAGCATTTCCCATCGGAAAAATATACCACCATGACTGAAATAAGTAAACCCACTCCAAGGATGGGGTGTCCCAAACCAGATAGAGCTGATACAAAGCAGACCAAGACAGTACTCCCTGCAAAAAGTAGTAGGCAGGATGCTAAAAGTTTGTACAGATGGACTATTCATTTGAAGAACCACAACTAGACGGATTTAACTTTTACAAAACAGGAAGTAAACAGAAAGCAAGCGAGGAGCTCCACGTTTTTCCAGCTTTAGAACAGTCCTAGTGTCTGCAAATTGGGCAGATGTACGCGCTACCAGCACCTGTCCGTGGTAGATTTGCTTACGCCAAAAAAAGGGTCTGCCTGCATGGGAGGACAGTTGGCAAATGATCAGTTCAGGGCACTTACCTGAAGTAAGCCCTTCTTTTTTTTGCATGTTGCTTGTTCATGCACAAAAGCTTTCTCTGCTCCTCAGCTGGAGACAGCATCTCATCCCTGTTGCTCGATGGCCGCAGATAAAATCTGCCCTCAGTTAGACAAAGATACGGGAGTTACATGGCTCTTGGGGGCTGCATGACATTTTGCTCCGCTTCGGGCTTTTTCTGATTTCATGCCTCAGGTTATTCTCTGGTGGTACTCTTCAGCACTCCTGAGGACGCCCAGCCTCTCAGGCAGCCCCAAGAGCCTTCTGCTCACCACCTGCACCCACAGCCTGGGTACCCCTCTTCCCCCAGACCCTGCGAGCCCTGGGGGCTCCCAGGCAGGGCTGCAGGTCCCACAGGATGGCACTCGGCCACAGAGTGAGGGACAGCAGCCCAAGAACCCAGTGCCTGCTTCTGGACAGAGCAGGCTCTTCCACCTAATGGAGACTTTCCCCATATTTCCATAATTTTCACCTGCTGGGCACTTTTTAGCAGTTGAGCCAAAATGGTGCCTCCCTGCTTTCTGGAAAATCTCAGGGGAGATCAAGGCTGGAAAATGACGCATCACAAAAATCCTGGCGACCTTTGCTTTGAGGAACTGCAGCACAACTCTGCGTCCAGGAAAAGATTTGACTTTGTGCCTTTGTACCAGGAACAAGCATTTTTGTCACCAATATGAGAATCACCCTAAAGGTAGCCAAGTTATACACCCTGCTAAATAGCAGTTTCTCTGTGCTTTTTACATACTTGGAAGGTTATAGCACCTTTTAACATCAAAAATACCTTCAATTCACATTGCAGCTCTCTCACATGGGGTACCCCAAACCAATGGATGCTTTTAACCTCGAAATCTGTACCTTAAATTCTTTAGGCAGTAGGGGTAAAGCTCTTGGATTATTTCCTCTCCACATATGGGATAGACAAAGGTGGAACCTCTCGTACCTTCAAAGCACTCAGACACCCCTAAAATGAAAGAGGAGCTGAAAAGCTCTGTCTCTGTGGTTTAGCAGCTTGCTGTGGAACAAGGCCTGGAGCTCACTAGGAGGGATAAAACTAAATAGCGAATGGCTGCTTGTGGCACAAGCACTGCGCATCCCATGCGCTTTGTGAGATGAAGGCTTTAGGAAAAAAGTGAAGACAAAATAAAACCAAAAGCCCAACCAGGAATGTACACAACAGAGAGCCACATCCTGAGTGCCGAGTGCCTGACTTTGCAGCTCACACACTGTCCCTTTCGCCTCATTTTTGCTCATGTGCAATACATAAAAAAGCAGTTCAGGGTGACTCCCGTCATACAGCAGGCTTTTTCAACATGCAGATCTACTCCAGGGCTGCTAGAGCTTATCATTAAAAAGTAGACAAAGCCAACATCATTTACTCACATCAAAATGTAGAGTAGAAATCTGTATTACAGGACATTTTATCATACTGAAACTTTAATCCAGCTAATGCTAACAAGTCATTCAAATAAACGTGGTGGGAATGAGAACAGGAGAGAGAATCAACTAAGCAAATGGATCTATTCTATTTCTGTTAGATCTCCACCACAGAGTGACAGCAGCAGTGACGAGTCCATTGCCTCCTCCTGCACAACACCTGAAGTCTCAGCACTGACACAGCCAAGGATGAGTCTAGCAGAGGTTTCACGTCCCTGATGAAATTTAAGTTCCCAAGACAGGAGATACATGGTCATTTTCCACTCCATTTTGCCACAGCTTCCACCACCTTAAGTGCAGAGCACTGCCTGAATGTGAACTACTGGATCAGGTTCATATTTTGTAAATATTATTGTTATTTTATGAACTTTGGCATCAATGAGAGCAAAGCGAGAGAGGCTGGAATATGACACAATGGGTTTGAGCTTGGCTGTTATTTGTCCATTTTTTAAAAAGTGGGGAGGGAGAAGGAAGAGGATAGTTTAGAATTGTGGTTAAACACATTTTTTCTCTAGAGGCATTTAGGGTTTTGCCTTTGCTTTGTTTATTCTTCTTTGGGACTAAGTAAAGTCATATTTTTAAACATAGGACATCCCCCCTTTCCTTTTTAAATAGTGAAATTCTAAGAGTCACTCTAGACAAGGCTCAGGCTGCTCTGACTGCTTGGAGCCAAATGCATCTTTCAGAGTGTTTTCTTGTGGCCTAAGAAGGTATTTATTTTTTCAATCATTCCACTTGGATGTACCTTTGTTCACTTTCCAGGAGAGGTTCAGTTTCATGACTTCTTTCTTTGAAATCACAATATGTAATATTGAGTTCCTAGTTTGTGCATCAGTTCTGTTATGATACTCTACAAGCACATCAGTGCTCCTTGTAATTCAGATATTTAAAATTTGACCAGCGCTTTAGGATCTTACTGAATCAGCACTTACATATTTCCTTATTTCTCTTTTGGAAGTTTACTGTCTTTTTACTTTTCTTAAAAGTGGATGCATAATCCAGCTCTGATACACACAAAACTTTTTTACCAAAGCATGTTTTGACAGCACGAGCCCTGGCTGAAAGCACGGATGTACCCTTCCTCTCCAGGGTGGACTCTGCCAAACAGGAGGGCTGGAAGCCATAGGGCAGCTAATCCCAAACTACACGTTTGGGGGTAGTGGGGTAAACAACTTCTGCTGGACACAGTGAAGGGAAAAAGCCTCAGAAAATACTTTGGGATGATAGAGACACCTCCCTCCCCGGGCTGGCTGTGCCTAAGATGTGTTTCCAAACCCAAGGAGCCACAGTGAGGATCTTGGGGGTGTCAGCCCCCCTGTGCTGACACAGTGTCAAGTATCTCTCAGCTGGAGCTGGAGGTCGGGAGTGCATCACCCAAGCGAGTGCCCTGGGCACAGAGGGGCTGCGCTGGGGCAGCCGGAGAGTTGGAGTGGAGAAGGCATTCGGGAAGAAGCAATGCAGAGCCTGACAGCTCAGAGACGGCCAGATGTTTTCATCATTATGGAAAAAATCTGTTGGTGCCTCTTTGCCCAGAGAAACACTGGAGGAGGAAATATCCTCTTGAGCTCTGATCAGGGCTGCATATTAAAGCTGCGATGGGCCAGGGTCAAAAAACAAAAGAAATGGGAGAAAGGGATCTTTTCTGACTCTGGCTCTAACCTTCGATGTGAAAGTGCTCTGAAAGGCTGCGTTGCCTCCACAGGGATCTTTTCCCAAATCACTGCCTCAGAGAACCGGAGAGACAGGGCCTGAAAGATGGGCCCAAGTGATGTTTCTCCAGCACACACACCCCCTCAGCACTCCCGCGTCCCTCCAGCTGCAGCAGGTGCTGCCCCAGGGACGTATCACCCTGGAGCTGCATAGCTCTGGGGACACACAGCCCTGGGGTCAGCCCTGTGCCCAGAGACTGAGCACAGCATTCATGCAGCCAGGGGCTGGGGACCCCTATCCCGGGCTTACAAAATGATCATTGAAGGAAGCCGGCTGCCCCACTGTCCCCTGACACCCCTGTCCCCCCCAAGCCCCGGGCTTAGTGCTATAACCAAGACCAGGAGACCCCTAAGAGTGAGACCCAGGGCCGGGTTTTTCAGCCACATGGAGTAACAGGTTCCAGGTTTTCCTTTCTCGCCCAGTATTCCCTGCAGGCTCCGGTGCTCCTCTCAGCCCCAAGCATCTCTACAGGCTGCAGGACGCCAGGATACAGCCAGCCCCTTCCCTGGGGCTCCCCCGGGAAGCTCCTCGGGATTCATCCCTCTCCACTGATCCCCCCCCTTCCCAAAAGCAGCGCGGCCTCGTCCCCTGCCGGCTCCTCTCACTAATTTTAGCTTTCAGGCACGAAAGATACGGTGCAATTAAAACTCAACAGTAACCCCTAAGGACCGCCCGGGAGAATAGCGTGGAAAACCGTAAGAAAACGCCAACAGCCAAACCCAAACCCCTCCAATTTCTGTAAGAAATGAACCCTGTCCTCGAAATAAAAGGGCGCTTAACGTTTCATGCATTTCACTTGCTTTTTTTTTTTTTTTCTTGTTCTTTAATTGACAAATAGAAAAGCCGGGCGGCGTCTGGGCTGGGGAGCAGGCGGCAAATCGCGCAGAGCTGGCAGGGAGGAAGGCAGGCACCGAGGCACCGCGGGGAACTCTCCCTCCTTCCCTCCCTTTCTTCTTTTTAAAGTATTTCTGGGGCTCCAAGG
>NW_009647748.1:1517141-1517745 GCF_000708025.1 Charadrius vociferus | reverse complement strand
AACCCGGCTGATAATTAACGCCGGAATTGGGAAAAAAAAAAAAAAAAAAGGAGACCTGGTTTTATTTATGCGACTTTCCTTTGAAATTTAAAAAGGGACTTGTGAAGATATCCGAAACTTGGAAATTTTACACAAAAAAAAAAAGGAAAAAAAAAAGTAAAAATCTAGAAGAACTTTTACAAGAGTTTCGTTTCTTTCCACCTTTTTCTTCTTCACATACGCTTGAAATATATCCTATTTTATGTTCGGTTAATTGTGTATTTGTCAGGCTGATGAAAACACTTTCCCGCGCCTATATTTGTCAGTTTCTCTCTCTCATATATTTTATTTTTGCATGGATTTCTTCCCAACCGTTTTTCTCTCCGCAAAACAAAGCCGCGGCACCACTCGGAGTTTTAGTTTTACGAAGAGGACGCAGAAACGGGACCCTTCGGAGAAACAAACCCATTCCCCGCCAGACCGCCACAAAACCGAACAACGGATAATTTCCCCTTTTCGGGAAAAACAGTGGCTCAGAGGCCCGATCCTGCTCCCGGCGATGAATAGCCGGGGAGCCCCGGGGAGGTTCGCGGGGGGTGACAGTGCCGCGGCCGCCCCCCGGCTC
>NW_009647748.1:1513067-1516155 GCF_000708025.1 Charadrius vociferus | reverse complement strand
GGTTCCCGGGGAGCGCAAAGCGCGCACGGTGACATCGCAAGACGGATCGGATTTGCACGGCCGGCAGGAAGTATCCGAGAAGTCAGACCTTTATCTCCTCTGGAAAACATCGTGCGGACAGACAAGCTGCAAACGCCCTGAAATCCCCGCGGCGGTTTGAGGCTTCCCAGCCAAGCGCTGCTCCCATTCCCACCGGAGCCGATGGGAAGCTTTTTGCCCAGGGGAGGTAGATCGGGCCAAAGCTCCGAGGGAGAGGGCACGGCAGCCCCACCGCCTTTAGAGCTTTGTCCTCCCAAACAGCCCACGCCTTATAGTGCCTGAAAGGTATTTCGTTTTTAAACCAGTTTTCGTGACCATCACTAGGCACCGGTGCATCCTGGCTACTGGACGCGTGTGCCAAACCGTTGTTACACTTACTAAACGTGGAAGTCTCTTCGGTCTTTTAAATTTCCCGTCCCTAAAATAACCGTATTGCTTCTGCCCTGTGTGCGTTTCGCCTTGGAAACGTAACGAACGAGCGCTTTTGTAATTAACGGGCCGCGTTAAAAAGCTTTTACTCGAGCGCAGGAAAGCGGCGGGTCCCGGAGCGCGTTAATAACGCGACCGCTGCAGTAACGCCCGGGTGCTGGGAGAGGGGCAGGGGGAAGGACGACCAAATCCCAGATCGCTCCCTCTTCACCAGCGAACCCAGCACAGTTACAGGCAGAAAAAGGTAAAATTAAAGCTTTTGGTTTGTCTGCCCGGCTCCCAGCTTTCGTTTCGGCTAAGGGCGGGGGTAAACCCACCTCCAGCACCCGACGTGCAAGAGCCAGCTTAATTGTCACATTCCAGGCACGGAGCCCAGGGCAGGAGGGGAAAATCCACGGTGGCATTTGCTATCCAAGCCCCCCCTGCCCAGGCCACCCCTCCCGAGTCACCGACGGAGACGGAAAGCGGGACCGAGCCATCTCCCTGTCGCGCTGCCTGCAGCCGGCCCGAAAAGCGGGGCATGGCGGGGGAGCGACATCAAAACCTAAACGGCACGGGACAGATTTATTCCGGGCTTTGAATAAATCGTCCTGAGATAAAGTAAAGACACTCCCGTGCTTTCTGGCTGCTGCATTCGAGGGCCGTGCCCTGGCACCAGCCCGCCCGGCTGCCATCGGCGCTCTCCTGCGGTTGGCACAGAAAATAAAAAAGAGAAAAAGAAAATAAAAAAGAGAAAAAGAAAATAAAAAAGAGAAAAAGAAAATAAAAAAGAGAAAAAGAAAATAAAAAAGAGAAAAAGAAAATAAAAAAGAGAAAAAGAAAATAAAAAAGAGAAAAAGAAAATAAAAAAGAGAAAAAGAAAATAAAAAAGAGAAAAAGAAAATAAAAAAGAGAAAAAGAAAATAAAAAAGAGAAAAAGAAAATAAAAAAGAGAAAAAGAAAATAAAAAAGAGAAAAAGAAAATAAAAAAGAGAAAAAGAAAATAAAAAAGAGAAAAAGAAAATAAAAAAGAGAAAAAGAAAATAAAAAAGAGAAAAAGAAAATAAAAAAGAGAAAAAGAAAATAAAAAAGAGAAAAAGAAAATAAAAAAGAGAAAAAGAAAATAAAAAAGAGAAAAAGAAAATAAAAAAGAGAAAAAGAAAATAAAAAAGAGAAAAAGAAAATAAAAGAGAAAAAGAAAATAAAATAAAAAAGGGAGGGGGGGCAGGTAGCAAGAAAAGGAAGAGGATTTAGCTGCAGCAGAGCGGAGCGCCTGGACAGCTCCAAAGCCAATTTCCTCTGGAGAAATCCAGGGGGGTGCAAGCAAACCCTTCCCCGGGCCCAGCCGCCTCCCGCAGCCGGGCAGTGCGGCCCCCCAGCAGCCCCCCAGGCCCCCTCGGGACCCCCGGTAGGACACCGCCACGGCGAACACGCACAGCAGCTCAGCTATCACGCCGGAAGGATTTATTCAACCAGAGCTCGCCGTTTTGTAGCATCCCTTTCCAATCGTTTGAAAGAAGTAACTGGCCAAAAGACCCTGGGGAGCCCTCGGGGACCCGCAGAGATCCCGAGGTCCCGGCGGCTTCCTGCCGCCCACGATGGGAACCGGGAGATTGGCACAAGTTCTCGCAAGGAAACCCTAATAGGCTATTTGTGGACTACTGGCTCTTAACAAATCTATAGCACCTGAAGTGTTAGCACTCAATTAGTGACAAGGTTTCAAACCCCGGCGTTTACTGGTGAGGTATAAACAGAGTCCTCGGGAGATAGCCGGGAATTAGAGCGGGAGGGGGCCCTGGACATCTTAACCGACTGGGATTAAGAGGAAAACTTTTTTAAAAGGCCCCATCTCTCTCTCGCTAAGCAGTCCGAGGTGTCGAAAGCTCAGAGGGAGAGAGGATGTACTCTCCGGAGCTAATTGCGGGGTTGGGGTTTTTTTGTTTGTTTGTTTGTTTTCAGCAAGAAAACTTTTTGTTTTTAAACGAATCGCGTTTAGCAATCCCAGAAAGAAGCAACGAGCCAGTGTGGAAGACAACCCTCGCCTGCGAGGGGTTTTTCTAGGTGTGGGGACCAGGTTCGGTCCCGAGTGGGCAGCGAGAGCAACCTGCAAACCGCGGCCGAGAGCAGGGCACCCCCCCTGCCCCCTTGCAGCCAGGAAAACAGCAGCGACTTTGCTCATCCCGTCTCTCCCAAGTACACCCCCGGGTCCCGAGTCGAGGGGCTGGAGGAGGTGTTTCAGGGCGCCCCTCCGGGGTCCTGTCTCCCTCTACTCCTTTTTGCCTGTTATTTAAACGCGATTCTCATTTCGCACCGACTGGCCTGCAATTAAAAACGACCCCCCAGAGAGCAAACGCGGTGTGGGAGAGCTCGGGGTGTGGGTGATGCCCCCCCCTCCGCCCCTGCCCCGGGGGCTCAGCCGGGCGGGTCACCCCGGGCTGGGCAGGACGGGGACCGAGGCACGGCACCGGAGAGCTGCAAGGAGGATCCGGGGTGGGGTGAACCGGTCCCTTTGTCACCTCTGTTCGGTCGCCATCGGCCGAGACGCCGTTTGCAGTCAGAGCCTGGCTTCAGCGGGCTGCTGGAGAGCACCGGGAAAGGGGGAGAGGAGGGAAAGGGGGAGAGGAGGAAAAGCGGGGGGGGG
>NW_009647748.1:1512037-1513038 GCF_000708025.1 Charadrius vociferus | reverse complement strand
GGGGGGGGGGAATGGGTGCTGAGCCCCGACCCGGAAAGTCCGTCAGCTGCTGTATGTCAGTACCTTACTCATCAATCAGCCGGACACAGAGCAGACCTGGCCTCTCTTTGCGGAGTGTTTGCTTTTTCACCAATTATTGCGGCCCTGCAGCTCTTTTTGTTGATACAGTAGTTCTAAAAAGTGCTAATGTTCATTTATCAGGGGGCCGAGCCCGGGACTCCCACTAGTTGTGATTCTTCCAAAAATATAAACACGAAGAGAAGGGCTAAGGCTAAAGCCCCCATTTGTTTCTAAACTGCAGTATTAAAAGTGATGCATTGTTGAAGATAAAGCGGAGATAACGCTGTCTGTCTCCAATGAATGTCTCCCCGACGCATTAATGACATTCCAAATGATAGCTCCGGCTTATCGTTCAATTAATCACTTCCACCCTCTGCAGCCGGGCCCACATCGATCGGGAGCCGCCGTGTGACTGGGGGGCTGGAGGAAACCCGTCAGTCCTCAATTCACAGCAGTCCGTGAGCCGGCAGCGCTCCTCCCGGGGGCCGCAGAGCCCGTCGGCGGGGCCGCCCCTCCGGGGATGCGCTCCGGGCCCGGATCCCCACCGGCTCGGGGCCGCTTTCCCCTCCGGGTTCACTGGGCAGAGGGGGAACCTCCGGGGCAGGCACTACCTTCCGAGCTCCGGGCCTGACCAGGGAAAGGCGTTTTAGGGCCGGGATGGAGGAAGGGAGCGCCGGAGCCCGTTTCTCCCGTCCCGAGGGAGGTGGGTGGCCACAAGACAGGCGAACCTGCAGCCGCAGGTCTGGATTTGCCGGCGGTGTGTGTGTGGGTGGAAGGGATCGGGATCACTTTGTTATTTTAGTATTTATCTAACCTATCCCCACTAGCTTGTAATAAAAAGGAGGCAATGAGGTTAGAAAGACTACCGGGCGGTGCAGAGGGTAAGGGGTGCTGCAGACACCCGGCAAAGTCCCGCCGTAGGCCCCTCTCCCGAGCCGAGC
>NW_009647748.1:1509377-1511884 GCF_000708025.1 Charadrius vociferus | reverse complement strand
CAGCAATATTTCAGGTTTGCCCGTACACACTAATCGCTCCGACTGTCATCGCAAGATCCGGATCTGGTTCGCGGACAAACCACCCCCGGGACACCGGCAAACGGCTACAGCAAAAGGGCTGCGAGCGCCGGGGCGGCTGCTACTGCTGCACCGGTCAGTGAGGCCCGGGGAGCGGGACGAGAGTCACAGCATCGCCTGTAAAAACATCCTGAACTAAATTCCTCCGAAGGGAGCCCGAGGGTGCCGAGACACAAAATCTCGGGGGACGGGGGAGACACAACAGCAGGAGCAGCCCAGAGAAGGCAGCTGGGGGCAGGTGCCCGATTTTCCACCAGCCCCGGGGGGGGGTCCCTCCTGCTGCAGGAGGAGGAAAGATTTGCCAAATTCCCCTTGCGACCCCCGGGTCTCCCCGGGCAGAGCCCGGCCGAGGGAACCCCTAACTCACCGCTTCTCCGCTGGGCTCCCCGGGCGCTGCCTTATCTGCCCCCGCCCTCGGTCGAGCCCATCCCCGTGCCGCCCGGGGCCGCACCGAAAAAGTCGGTAGAGGAGTTTTTTTATTTATTTATTTACACACACACACCGAAGCCAGCAAGTGCCGTAGCGCCCCTCCTCAACCTGCGACTTTGCCCCTAAAGTTTATTTTAGCGACTCCACGCGTGTTAAATTAATGAGTTCCCACTTCTGTCCCGGGACCTGCGGGCAGCCGTGTGCCCGCCCGGGCTGCGGGGACCCTGCCGGCACCGGGGCTCGCCCCCGGCCGCAGCCCAGCGGCCAGTTCCTTTGACTTATTCCTCTCCCTTGCCCCCAGGCCCCCTATATATTTTGTAACGCCTTCAACCCGCGTTTCCTGCAGACAGTGCTATTTTATATATTGTTTTTGTTGTTTGGTTGAAAGCTTCACAAACAGGCGGGTGGAAAACCCAACCGGCATTTCCCCCTCGAAAGCCAGGCGAGGGCTGTTGAGGGTCTCTCTCCTATCAGCCTGGTTTTGCGAGCGTTGAGCTGCTTCAGAATATCTGTGTAAACCTCAAGCGTAGATTTCCCCTTGAACGCGCTTCACACAACACTGAACTCCCGTTTTCTAGTTCCTGCGATTGGATATTGCAGAATACTAAAACCGAAACCTCCGTTCCCTTGCTTAAAAAAAAAAAAAAAAAATTGAAATCAGCACATATTTGGTTGATGGTTTCCTCCAGGCCTGTTTATTTAATCTGACTGTATGATAGATGGCATCAGATAGTGGCTTTGTACACATTAGGCCATTCTGGATTTTTTTTTTTTTTAATGGATCAACAAACTCAGCGGGGAAAAGCTGGATAAATACAGTGCCGCCCCTTTAAATGAGTGGGGATGTTTTTGAGATGTATTACTATATTAGGTGACATGGAACTTTGCATCTCTCATACCATCACTGCAATGTTGGCCAATAGAAAGCTAAAGTCACCCAAAAACTGCCTAGTCCCTCCTTCCCTTCCCTTATGGTCTGGTCCTACCTGCCTCCAGTGCACAAGTCAAGGCTACTCGCGGGAATGCTATGTGCCCCCTCCGTGAGCCCACGCTCCACCACTGCTCCAGGTTGGCTGCTCCTCACCTGCTTTTCCATGACCCTGGGCTCCGGCCGCTGCCCCACTCTCCTCCGCAATGTTTCCTAGCCCTGTGACAACGACCCCCTTCTCTGTCAAGGATATTTTGAACTTGGAACAGCATCAGAGCGGCCTGGCCTCCATGGAGCTCTCCTCTCTGTCCTCCCCGTCCTGCATGCTGGCCACCTTCAAGCAGGAGGCGTACAGCGCCGAGCCCCCGGCCCTGCCCGACCTGCGGGAGGAGCTGCCCGAGGCCCACCCGGCCAAAGCCCCCGCCGCCTTCCCCGGCTCCTACTACGTGAAAAGCTACGTGGAAATGGACTCGGCCAAGGACGCCAAGGCGGAAAAGAAAGGTAAAGCCGGCGGGTTGCCCGGGGCTCGCCAGTGGAGCTGAGAAAAAGGGAGAGAAGGGGGAAGGCGACCCCCGGCCCGGGGCTGGGCGTTTGGGCTCCCCCGGGGCGGCGGGGGAAGAGGGGACGGTGCGGGGCTGCGGGCAGGAGGCACCGCGCCCGGCCTCGGGGCCAGGGGGAAGAAGAGCATCTTCATCTCCTCCCAGGCCCCGCGGGACAGACTCACGGCGGGGAGCGTTCCACCGGATCCCGGCCCGGGAGACCCCCGAGGCTCCCCTGAGCCGGGCTGGGGCCGCGGCCACGCTGGCTGCCCCGAGGGGATGGGCAAAGCTGGAAGACCATACGCGATGCCTTGATCTTCTCCAGAAATTGGGCGACAAATCTGATTTTTAATTCTCTCGGCTAAGTGTACACTCGTGGGGTCGGGGTGGGATTCGGTACAAAGGCCACATGCAACAAATGCAGGCTCTGGCACAGGCGGCCGCAACTCAAATCAGTGCACGGAGCATCCTTGTTTTCAAACAAACAAAAAAGGGCCGAGGGAACATTGCTAAAGAGCTACTTAAAGAGCGGG
>NW_009647748.1:1508499-1509224 GCF_000708025.1 Charadrius vociferus | reverse complement strand
GGGGGAGAGCCGGGGCTCGCTCACTGTGCATTCGGTTTATTGAACATTGCTTTGTTTATTTTTTTTTTGCACACTTTTTTTCCTCCCCCTTTTTCCTTTGCCCGTTTATTTTGCTGCAGAACTGTGTTCCCTGCACAAAAGCCTGGAGCAAGAGAAAAGAGACCTAGAAGATCCCGAGCGCCCCAGACAGAGGAAAAGGAGGAAACCTCGCGTCCTCTTTTCTCAAGCCCAAGTCTACGAACTGGAGCGAAGGTTCAAGCAGCAGAAATACCTCTCGGCTCCCGAGAGAGACCATCTAGCGAACGTCCTAAAGCTCACCTCCACCCAAGTGAAAATTTGGTTCCAGAATCGAAGGTATAAATGCAAAAGGCAGAGACAGGATCAGACCCTCGAAATGGTGGGCATCCCTCCCCCCCGGCGGATAGCGGTGCCGGTGCTGGTGCGCGATGGGAAGCCCTGCTTGGGGGAGTCTTCTCCCTACAGTTCGCCGTACAATGTCAGCATTACCCCCTATAGCTACAACGCTTACCCCGCGTACACTAATTACAACAGCCCCGCCTGCAACGCCAACTACAACTGCAACTACCCCTCCATGCAGACCATGCAGCCCTCGGCGGCCGGCAACAACTTCATGAACTTCGGTGTAGGGGACTTAAATTCAGTGCAGACGCCCATCCCGCAGGGGAACGCGGGGATCTCCACGTTGCACGGCATCCGAGCCTGGT